>NW_028116779.1:0-108010 GCF_964273445.1 Streptopelia decaocto
CATTGAAACTTTTCAAATCCCTCTCAAAACTGCTGAAATCCTATTGAAAGTTTGAAACTTCTCTCTAGAATTTTCAAAATCCACGTCAACATGTTTACAATTTCACGTCAAAATTGCGAAAATTCCAGTTGAAATTTTTTCAAAGTCCCTTAAAAATTTTCCAATTTTTGTCCCAATTCTTCCCATTCCCATTGAAACTTTTCAAATCCCTCTCAAAATGGTTGAAATTCTGTTGAAGCTTTTAAAATTCTCTCTAGAATTTTCAAAATCCATGGCCACATGTTTACAATTTCACGTCAAAAAATGGCTAAAATTCCAGTTGAAATTTTTTCAAAGTCCCTTAAAAATTTTCCAATTTTCGTCCCAATTCTTCCCATTCCCATTGAAACTTTTCAAATCCCTCTCAAAATTGTTGAAATTCTCTTGAAGCTTTTAAAATTCTCTCTAGAATTTCAAAATCCATGGCCACATGTTTACAATTTCACATAAAAAAATTGCTAAAATTCCAGTTGAAATTTTTTCAAAGTCCCTTAAAAATTTTCCAATTTTTGTCCCAATTCTTCCCATTCCCATTGAAACTTTTCAAATCCCTCTCAAAATTCTTGAAATTCTGTTGAAGCTTTTAAAATTCTCTCTAGAATTTTCAAAATCCATGGCCACATGTTTACAATTTCACGTCAAAAAATGGCTAAAATTCCAGTTGAAATTTTTTCAAAGTCCCTTAAAATTTTCCAATTTTTGTCCCAATTCTTCCCATTCCCATTGAAACTTTTCAAATCCTCTCAAAATTGTTGAAATTCTCTTGAAGCTTTTAAAATTATCTCTAGAATTTTCAAAATCCATGGCCACATGTTTACAATTTCACGTCAAAATATGGCTAAAATTCCAGTTGAAATTTTTTCAAAGTCCCTTAAAAATTTTCCAATTTTTGTCCCAATTCTTCCCATTCCCATTGAAACTTTTCAAATCCCTCTCAAAACTGCTGAAATCCTATTGAAAGTTTGAAACTTCTCTCTAGAATTTTTCACAATCCACGTCAATATGTTTACAATTTCACATAAAAAATTGCTAAAATTCCAGTTGAAATTTTTCAAAGTCCCTTAAAAATTTTCCAATTTTCGTCCCAATTCTTCCCATTCCCACTGAAACTTTTCAAATCCCTCTCAAAACTGTTGAAATTCTGTTGAAGCTTTTAAAATTCTCTCTAGAATTTTCAAAATCCATGGCCACATGTTTACAATTTCACGTCAAAATTGCGAAAATTCCAGTTGAAATTTTTTCAAAGTCCCTGAAAAATTTTCCAATTTTTGTCCCAATTCTTCCCATTCCCATTGAAACTTTTCAAATCCCTCTCAAAATTGTTGAAATTCTGTTGAAGCTTTTAAAATTCTCTCTAGAATTTTCAAAATCCATGTCCACATGTTTACAATTTCACGTCAAAAATGGCTAAAATTCCAGTTGAAATTTTTCAAAGTCCCTTAAAATTTTCCAATTTTTGTCCCAATTCTTCCCATTCCCATTGAAACTTTTCAAATCCCTCTCAAAATTGTTGAAATTCTCTTGAAGCTTTTAAAATTATCTCTAGAATTTTCAAAATCCATGGCCACATGTTTACAATTTCACGTCAAAAAATGGCTAAAATTCCAGTTGAAATTTTTTCAAAGTCCCTGAAAAATTTTCCAATTTTTGTCCCAATTCTTCCCATTCCCATTGAAACTTTTCAAATCCCTCTCAAAATTGTTGAAATTCTCTTGAAGCTTTTAAAATTCTCTCTAGAATTTTCAAAATCCATGGCCACATGTTTACAATTTCACGTCAAAAAATTGCTAAAATTCCAGTTGAAATTTTTTCAAAGTCCCTCAAAAATTTTCCAATTTTCGTCCCAATTCTTCCCATTCCCATTGAAACTTTTCAAATCCCTCTCAAAATTGTTGAAATTCTGTTGAAGCTTTTAAAATTCTCTCTAGAATTTTCAAATCCATGTCCACATGTTTACAATTTCACGTCAAAAAATGGCTAAAATTCCAGTTGAAATTTTTTCAAAGTCCCTGAAAAATTTTCCAATTTTTGTCCCAATTCTTCCCATTCCCATTGAAACTTTTCAAATCCCTCTCAAAATTGTTGAAATTCTCTTGAAGCTTTTAAAATTCTCTCTAGAATTTTCAAAATCCATGGCCACATGTTTACAATTTCACGTCAAAATATGGCTAAAATTCCAGTTGAAATTTTTTCAAAGTCCCTTAAAAATTTTCCAATTTTTGTCCCAATTCTTCCCATTCCCATTGAAACTTTTCAAATCCCTCTCAAAATTGTTGAAATTCTGTTGAAGCTTTTAAAATTCTCTCTAGAATTTTCAAAATCCATGTCCACATGTTTACAATTTCACGTCAAAAAATTGCTAAAATTCCAGTTGAAATTTTTTCAAAGTCCCTTAAAAATTTTCCAATTTTTGTCCCAATTCTTCCCATTCCCATTGAAACTTTTCAAATCCCTCTCAAAACTGTTGAAATCCTATTGAAAGTTTGAAACTTCTCTCTAGAATTTTCAAAATCCACGTCAACATGTTTACAATTTCACGTCAAAATTGCGAAAATTCCAGTTGAAATTTTTTCAAAGTCCCTTAAAAATTTTCCAATTTTTGTCCCAATTCTTCCCATTCCCATTGAAACTTTTCAAATCCCTCTCAAAATTGTTGAAATTCTGTTGAAGCTTTTAAAATTATCTCTAGAATTTTCAAAATCCATGTCCACATGTTTACAATTTCACGTCAAAAAATTGCTAAAATTCCAGTTGAAATTTTTTCAAAGTCCCTGAAAAATTTTCCAATTTTGTCCCAATTCTTCCCATTCCCATTGAAACTTTTCAAATCCCTCTCAAAATTGTTGAAATTCTGTTGAAGCTTTTAAAATTCTCTCTAGAATTTTCAAAATCCATGTCCACATGTTTACAATTTCACGTCAAAAAATGGCTAAAATTCCAGTTGAAATTTTTTCAAAGTCCCTTAAAATTTTCCAATTTTTGTCCCAATTCTTCCCATTCCCATTGAAACTTTTCAAATCCCTCTCAAAATTGTTGAAATTCTCTTGAAGCTTTTAAAATTATCTCTAGAATTTTCAAAATCCATGGCCACATGTTTACAATTTCACGTCAAAATATGGCTAAAATTCCAGTTGAAATTTTTTCAAAGTCCCTTAAAAATTTTCCAATTTTTGTCCCAATTCTTCCCATTCCCATTGAAACTTTTCAAATCCCTCTCAAAACTGCTGAAATCCTATTGAAAGTTTGAAACTTCTCTCTAGAATTTTTCACAATCCACGTCAATATGTTTACAATTTCACATAAAAAATTGCTAAAATTCCAGTTGAAATTTTTTCAAAGTCCCTTAAAAATTTTCCAATTTTCGTCCCAATTCTTCCCATTCCCACTGAAACTTTTCAAATCCCTCTCAAAACTGTTGAAATTCTGTTGAAGCTTTTAAAATTCTCTCTAGAATTTTCAAAATCCATGGCCACATGTTTACAATTTCACGTCAAAATTGCGAAAATTCCAGTTGAAATTTTTTCAAAGTCCCTTAAAAATTTTCCAATTTTTGTCCCAATTCTTCCCATTCCCATTGAAACTTTTCAAATCCCTCTCAAAATTGTTGAAATTCTGTTGAAGCTTTTAAAATTCTCTCTAGAATTTTCAAAATCCATGTCCACATGTTTACAATTTCACGTCAAAAAATTGCTAAAATTCCAGTTGAAATTTTTTCAAAGTCCCTGAAAAATTTTCCAATTTTTGTCCCAATTCTTCCCATTCCCATTGAAACTTTTCAAATCCCTCTCAAAATTGTTGAAATTCTGTTGAAGCTTTTAAAATTATCTCTAGAATTTCCAAAATCCATGTCCACATGTTTACAATTTCACGTCAAAAAATGGCTAAAATTCCAGTTGAAATTTTTTCAAAGTCCCTGAAAAATTTTCCAATTTTTGTCCCAATTCTTCCCATTCCCATTGAAACTTTTCAAATCCCTCTCAAAATTGTTGAAATTCTCTTGAAGCTTTTAAAATTCTCTCTAGAATTTTCAAAATCCATGGCCACATGTTTACAATTTCACGTCAAAAAATTGCTAAAATTCCAGTTGAAATTTTTCAAAGTCCCTCAAAAATTTTCCAATTTTCGTCCCAATTCTTCCCATTCCCATTGAAACTTTTCAAATCCCTCTCAAAATTGTTGAAATTCTGTTGAAGCTTTTAAAATTCTCTCTAGAATTTTCAAAATCCATGTCCACATGTTTACAATTTCACGTCAAAAAATGGCTAAAATTCCAGTTGAAATTTTTTCAAAGTCCCTGAAAAATTTTCCAATTTTTGTCCCAATTCTTCCCATTCCCATTGAAACTTTTCAAATCCCTCTCAAAATTGTTGAAATTCTCTTGAAGCTTTTAAAATTCTCTCTAGAATTTTCAAAATCCATGTCCACATGTTTACAATTTCACGTCAAAAAATTGCTAAAATTCCAGTTGAAATTTTTTCAAAGTCCCTTAAAAATTTTCCAATTTTTGTCCCAATTCTTCCCATTCCCATTGAAACTTTTCAAATCCCTCTCAAAATTGTTGAAATTCTGTTGAAGCTTTTAAAATTCTCTCTAGAATTTTCAAAATCCATGGCCACATGTTTACAATTTCACGTCAAAAAATGGCTAAAATTCCAGTTGAAATTTTTTCAAAGTCCCTTAAAAATTTTCCGATTTTTGTCCCAATTCTTCTCATTCCCATTGAAACTTTTCAAATCCCTCTCAAAATTGTTGAAATTCTCTTGAAGCTTTTAAAATTCTCTCTAGAATTTTCAAAATCCATGGCCACATGTTTACAATTTCACATAAAAAAATTGCTAAAATTCCAGTTGAAATTTTTTCAAAGTCCCTTAAAAATTTTCCAATTTTTGTCCCAATTCTTCCCATTCCCATTGAAACTTTTCAAATCCCTCTCAAAACTGTTGAAATCCTATTGAAAGTTTGAAACTTCTCTCTAGAATTTTCAAAATCCACTTCAAAATGTTTACAATTTCACGTCAAAATTGCTAAAATTCCAGTTGAAATTTTTTCAAAGTCCCTTAAAAATTTTCCAGTTTTTGTCCCAATTCCTCCCATTCCCATTGAAACTTTTCAAATCCCTCTCAAAATTGTTGAAATTCTGTTGAAGCTTTTAAAATTCTCTCTAGAATTTTCAAAATCCATGGCCACATGTTTACAATTTCACATAAAAAAATGGCTAAAATTCCAGTTGAAATTTTTTCAAAGTCCCTTAAAAATTTTCCAATTTTTGTCCCAATTCTTCCCATTCCCATGAAACTTTTCAAATCCCTCTCAAAATTGTTGAAATTCTCTTGAAGCTTTTAAAATTCTCTCTAGAATTTTCAAAATTTATGTCCACATGTTTACAATTTCACGTCAAAAAATTGCTAAAATTCCAGTTGAAATTTTTTCAAAGTCCCTTAAAAATTTTCCAATTTTTGTCCCAATTCCTTCCCATTCCCATTGAAACTTTTCAAATCCCTCTCAAAACTGTTGAAATCCTATTGAAAGTTTGAAACTTCTCTCTAGAATTTTCAAAATCCACGTCAACATGTTTACAATTTCACGTCAAAATTGCTAAAATTCCAGTTGAAATTTTTTCAAAGTCCCTTAAAAATTTTCCAATTTTCGTCCCAATTCTTCCCATTCCCATTGAAACTTTTCAAATCCCTCTCAAAACTGTTGAAATTCTGTTGAAGCTTTTAAAATTCTCTCTAGAATTTTCAAAATCCATGTCCACATGTTTACAATTTCACGTCAAAATTGCTAAAATTCCAGTTGAAATTTTTTCAAAGTCCCTTAAAAATTTTCCAATTTTTGTCCCAATTCTTCCCATTCCCATTGAAACTTTTCAAATCCCTCTCAAAATTGTTGAAATTCTGTTGAAGCTTTTAAAATTCTCTCTATAATTTTCAAAATCCACATCAATATGTTTACAATTTCACGTCAAAATTGCGAAAATTCCAGTTGCAATTTTTTCAAAGTCCCTTAAAAATTTTCCAGTTTTTGTCCCAATTCTTCCCATTCCCATTGAAACTTTTCAAATCCCTCTCCAAATTGTTGAAATTCTGTTGAAGCTTTTAAAATTCTCTCTAGAATTTTCAAAATCCATGTCCACATGTTTACAATTTCACGTCAAAAAATGGCTAAAATTCCAGTTGAAATTTTTTCAAAGTCCCTTAAAAATTTTCCAATTTTTGTCCCAATTCTTCCCATTCCCATTGAAACTTTTCAAATCCCTCTCAAAACTGCTGAAATCCTATTGAAAGTTTGAAACTTCTCTCTAGAATTTTTCACAATCCACGTCAATATGTTTACAATTTCACATAAAAAATTGCTAAAATTCCAGTTGAAATTTTTTCAAAGTCCCTTAAAAATTTTCCAATTTTCGTCCCCAATTCTTCCCATTCCCACTGAAACTTTTCAAATCCCTCTCAAAACTGTTGAAATTCTGTTGAAGCTTTTAAAATTCTCTCTAGAATTTTCAAAATCCATGGCCACATGTTTACAATTTCACGTCAAAATTGCGAAAATTCCAGTTGAAATTTTTCAAAGTCCCTTAAAAATTTTCCAATTTTGTCCCAATTCTTCCCATTCCCATTGAAACTTTTCAAATCCCTCTCAAAATTGTTGAAATTCTGTTGAAGCTTTTAAAATTCTCTCTAGAATTTTCAAAATCCATGGCCACATGTTTACAATTTCACGTCAAAAAATTGCTAAAATTCCAGTTGAAATTTTTTCAAAGTCCCTGAAAAATTTTCCAATTTTTGTCCCAATTCTTCCCATTCCCATTGAAACTTTTCAAATCCCTCTCAAAATTGTTGAAATTCTGTTGAAGCTTTTAAAATTATCTCTAGAATTTCCAAAATCCATGTCCACATGTTTACAATTTCACGTCAAAAAATGGCTAAAATTCCAGTTGAAATTTTTTCAAAGTCCCTTCAAAATTTTCCAATTTTTGTCCCAATTCTTCCCATTCCCATTGAAACTTTTCAAATCCCTCTCAAAATTGTTGAAATTCTCTTGAAGCTTTTAAAATTCTCTCTAGAATTTTCAAAATCCATGGCCACATGTTTACAATTTCACGTCAAAATTGCTAAAATTCCAGTTGAAATTTTTTCAAAGTCCCTTAAAAATTTTCCAATTTTCGTCCCAATTCTTCCCATTCCCATTGAAACTTTTCAAATCCCTCTCAAAACTGTTGAAATTCTGTTGAAGCTTTTAAAATTCTCTCTAGAATTTTCAAAATCCATGTCCACATGTTTACAATTTCACGTCAAAATTGCTAAAATTCCAGTTGAAATTTTT
Source organism: Streptopelia decaocto (assembly GCF_964273445.1). Taxonomy (NCBI): domain Eukaryota; kingdom Metazoa; phylum Chordata; class Aves; order Columbiformes; family Columbidae; genus Streptopelia; species Streptopelia decaocto. The sequence goes on from NW_028116779.1 coordinate 7,366, forward strand.
TCAAAGTCCCTTAAAAATTTTCCAATTTTTGTCCCAATTCTTCCCATTCCCATTGAAACTTTTCAAATCCCTCTCAAAATTGTTGAAATTCTGTTGAAGCTTTTAAAATTCTCTCTATAATTTCCAAAATCCACATCAATATGTTTACAATTTCACGTCAAAATTGCTAAAATTCCAGTTGCAATTTTTTCAAAGTCCCTTAAAAATTTTCCAGTTTTTGTCCCAATTCTTCCCATTCCCATTGAAACTTTTCAAATCCCTCTCCAAATTGTTGAAATTCTGTTGAAGCTTTTAAAATTCTCTCTAGAATTTTCAAAATCCATGTCCACATGTTTACAATTTCACGTCAAAAAATGGCTAAAATTCCAGTTGAAATTTTTTCAAAGTCCCTTAAAAATTTTCCAATTTTTGTCCCAATTCTTCCCATTCCCATTGAAACTTTTCAAATCCCTCTCAAAACTGCTGAAATCCTATTGAAAGTTTGAAACTTCTCTCTAGAATTTTCAAAATCCACGTCAACATGTTTACAATTTCACGTCAAAATTGCGAAAATTCCAGTTGAAATTTTTTCAAAGTCCCTTAAAAATTTCCAATTTTGTCCCAATTCTTCCCATTCCCATTGAAACTTTTCAAATCCCTCTCAAAATGGTTGAAATTCTGTTGAAGCTTTTAAAATTCTCTCTAGAATTTTCAAAATCCATGGCCACATGTTTACAATTTCACGTCAAAAAATGGCTAAAATTCCAGTTGAAATTTTTTCAAAGTCCCTTAAAAATTTTCCAATTTTCGTCCCAATTCTTCCCATTCCCATTGAAACTTTTCAAATCCCTCTCAAAATTGTTGAAATTCTCTTGAAGCTTTTAAAATTCTCTCTAGAAATTTTCAAAATCCATGGCCACATGTTTACAATTTCACATAAAAAAATTGCTAAAATTCCAGTTGAAATTTTTTCAAAGTCCCTTAAAAATTTTCCAATTTTTGTCCCAATTCTTCCCATTCCCATTGAAACTTTTCAAATCCCTCTCAAAATTCTTGAAATTCTGTTGAAGCTTTTAAAATTCTCTCTAGAATTTTCAAAATCCATGTCCACATGTTTACAATTTCACGTCAAAAAATGGCTAAAATTCCAGTTGAAATTTTTTCAAAGTCCCTTAACAATTTTCCAATTTTTGTCCCAATTCTTCCCATTCCCATTGAAACTTTTCAAATCCCTCTCAAAATTGTTGAAATTCTCTTGAAGCTTTTAAAATTATCTCTAGAATTTTCAAAATCCATGGCCACATGTTTACAATTTCACGTCAAAATATGGCTAAAATTCCAGTTGAAATTTTTTCAAAGTCCCTTAAAAATTTTCCAATTTTTGTCCCAATTCTTCCCATTCCCATTGAAACTTTTCAAATCCCTCTCAAAACTGCTGAAATCCTATTGAAAGTTTGAAACTTCTCTCTAGAATTTTTCACAATCCACGTCAATATGTTTACAATTTCACATAAAAAATTGCTAAAATTCCAGTTGAAATTTTTTCAAAGTCCCTTAAAAATTTTCCAATTTTCGTCCCAATTCTTCCCATTCCCACTGAAACTTTTCAAATCCCTCTCAAAACTGTTGAAATTCTGTTGAAGCTTTTAAAATTCTCTCTAGAATTTTCAAAATCCATGGCCACATGTTTACAATTTCACGTCAAAATTGCGAAAATTCCAGTTGAAATTTTTTCAAAGTCCCTTAAAAATTTTCCAATTTTTGTCCCAATTCTTCCCATTCCCATTGAAACTTTTCAAATCCCTCTCAAAATTGTTGAAATTCTGTTGAAGCTTTTAAAATTCTCTCTAGAATTTTCAAAATCCATGTCCACATGTTTACAATTTCACGTCAAAAAATTGCTAAAATTCCAGTTGAAATTTTTTCAAAGTCCCTCAAAAATTTTCCAATTTTCGTCCCAATTCTTCCCATTCCCATTGAAACTTTTCAAATCCCTCTCAAAATTGTTGAAATTCTGTTGAAGCTTTTAAAATTCTCTCTAGAATTTTCAAAATCCATGTCCACATGTTTACAATTTCACGTCAAAAAATGGCTAAAATTCCAGTTGAAATTTTTTCAAAGTCCCTGAAAAATTTTCCAATTTTTGTCCCAATTCTTCCCATTCCCATTGAAACTTTTCAAATCCCTCTCAAAATTGTTGAAATTCTCTTGAAGCTTTTAAAATTCTCTCTAGAATTTTCAAAATCCATGTCCACATGTTTACAATTTCACGTCAAAATATGGCTAAAATTCCAGTTGAAATTTTTTCAAAGTCCCTTAAAAATTTTCCAATTTTTGTCCCAATTCTTCCCATTCCCATTGAAACTTTTCAAATCCCTCTCAAAATTGTTGAAATTCTCTTGAAGCTTTTAAAATTCTCTCTAGAATTTTCAAAATCCATGTCCACATGTTTACAATTTCACGTCAAAAAATTGCTAAAATTCCAGTTGAAATTTTTTCAAAGTCCCTGAAAAATTTTCCAATTTTTGTCCCAATTCTTCCCATTCCCATTGAAACTTTTCAAATCCCTCTCAAAATTGTTGAAATTCTGTTGAAGCTTTTAAAATTCTCTCTAGAATTTTCAAAATCCATGTCCACATGTTTACAATTTCACGTCAAAAAATGGCTAAAATTCCAGTTGAAATTTTTTCAAAGTCCCTTAAAAATTTTCCAATTTTTGTCCCAATTCTTCCCATTCCCATTGAAACTTTTCAAATCCCTCTCAAAATTGTTGAAATTCTCTTGAAGCTTTTAAAATTCTCTCTAGAATTTTCAAAATCCATGTCCACATGTTTACAATTTCACATCAAAAAATTGCTAAAATTCCAGTTGAAATTTTTTCAAAGTCCCTTAAAAATTTTCCAATTTTCGTCCCAATTCTTCCCATTCCCATTGAAACTTTTCAAATCCCTCTCAAAACTGTTGAAATCCTATTGAAAGTTTGAAACTTCTCTCTAGAATTTTCAAAATCCACGTCAACATGTTTACAATTTCACGTCAAAAAATTGCTAAAATTCCAGTTGAAATTTTTTCAAAGTCCCTTAAAATTTTCCAATTTTTGTCCCAATTCTTCCCATTCCCATTGAAACTTTTCAAATCCCTCTCAAAATTGTTGAAATTCTGTTGAAGCTTTTAAAATTCTCTCTAGAATTTTCAAAATCCACGTCAACATGTTTACAATTTCACGTCAAAATATGGCTAAAATTCCAGTTGAAATTTTTTCAAAGTCCCTTAAAAATTTTCCAATTTTTGTCCCAATTCTTCCCATTCCCATTGAAACTTTTCAAATCCCTCTCAAAACTGCTGAAATCCTATTGAAAGTTTGAAACTTCTCTCTAGAATTTTCAAAATCCACGTCAATATGTTTACAATTTCACGTCAAAAAATTGCTAAAATTCCAGTTGAAATTTTTTCAAAGTCCCTTAAAAATTTTCCAATTTTCGTACCAATTCTTCCCATTCCCACTGAAACTTTTCAAATCCCTCTCAAAACTGTTGAAATTCTGTTGAAGCTTTTAAAATTCTCTCTAGAATTTTCAAAATCCATGGCCACATGTTTACAATTTCATGTCAAAAAATTGCTAAAATTCCAGTTGAAATTTTTTCAAAGTCCCTTAAAATTTTCCAATTTTTGTCCCAATTCTTCCCATTCCCATTGAAACTTTTCAAATCCCTCTCAAAATTGTTGAAATTCTGTTGAAGCTTTTAAAATTCTCTCTAGAATTTTCAAAATCCATGGCCACATGTTTACAATTTCACGTCAAAATATGGCTAAAATTCCAGTTGAAATTTTTTCAAAGTCCCTTAAAAATTTTCCAATTTTTGTCCCAATTCTTCCCATTCCCATTGAAACTTTTCAAATCCCTCTCAAAACTGTTGAAATCCTATTGAAAGTTTGAAACTTCTCTCTAGAATTTTCAAAATCCACTTCAATATGTTTACAATTTCACATAAAAAAATTGCTAAAATTCCAGTTGAAATTTTTTCAAAGTCCCTTAAAAATTTTCCAATTTTTGTCCCAATTCTTCCCATTCCCATTGAAACTTTTCAAATCCCTCTCAAAACTGTTGAAATTCTGTTGAAGCTTTTAAAATTCTCTCTAGAATTTTCAAAATCCATGGCCACATGTTTACAATTTCACGTCAAAATTGCGAAAATTCCAGTTGAAATTTTTTCAAAGTCCCTGAAAAATTTTCCAATTTTTGTCCCAATTCTTCCCATTCCCATTGAAACTTTTCAAATCCCTCTCAAAATTGTTGAAATTCTGTTGAAGCTTTTAAAATTCTCTCTAGAATTTTCAAAATCCATGTCCACATGTTTACAATTTCACGTCAAAAAATGGCTAAAATTCCAGTTGAAATTTTTTCAAAGTCCCTTAAAAATTTTCCAATTTTTGTCCCAATTCTTCCCATTCCCATTGAAACTTTTCAAATCCCTCTCAAAATTGTTGAAATTCTCTTGAAGCTTTTAAAATTCTCTCTAGAATTTTCAAAATCCATGTCCACATGTTTACAATTTCACGTCAAAAAATGGCTAAAATTCCAGTTGAAATTTTTTCAAAGTCCCTTAAAAATTTTCCAATTTTCGTCCCAATTCTTCCCATTCCCATTGAAACTTTTCAAATCCCTCTCAAAACTGTTGAAATCCTATTGAAAGTTTGAAACTTCTCTCTAGAATTTTCAAAATCCACGTCAACATGTTTACAATTTCACGTCAAAATTGCTAAAATTCCAGTTGAAATTTTTTCAAAGTCCCTTAAAAATTTTCCAATTTTTGTCCCAATTCTTCCCATTCCCATTGAAACTTTTCAAATCCCTCTCAAAATTGTTGAAATTCTGTTGAAGCTTTTAAAATTCTCTCTAGAATTTTCAAAATCCATGGCCACATGTTTACAATTTCACATAAAAAAATGGCTAATATTCCAGTTGAAATTTTTTCAAAGTCCCTGAAAAATTTTCCAATTTTTGTCCCAATTCTTCCCATTCCCATTGAAACTTTTCAAATCCCTCTCAAAATTGTTGAAATTCTGTTGAAGCTTTTAAAATTATCTCTAGAATTTCCAAAATCCATGTCCACATGTTTACAATTTCACGTCAAAAAATGGCTAAAATTCCAGTTGAAATTTTTTCAAAGTCCCTGAAAAATTTTCCAATTTTTGTCCCAATTCTTCCCATTCCCATTGAAACTTTTCAAATCCCTCTCAAAATTGTTGAAATTCTCTTGAAGCTTTTAAAATTCTCTCTAGAATTTTCAAAATCCATGGCAACATGTTTACAATTTCACGTCAAAAAATTGCTAAAATTCCAGTTGAAATTTTTTCAAAGTCCCTCAAAAATTTTCCAATTTTCGTCCCAATTCTTCCCATTCCCATTGAAACTTTTCAAATCCCTCTCAAAATTGTTGAAATTCTGTTGAAGCTTTTAAAATTCTCTCTAGAATTTTCAAAATCCATGTCCACATGTTTACAATTTCACGTCAAAAAATGGCTAAAATTCCAGTTGAAATTTTTTCAAAGTCCCTGAAAAATTTTCCAATTTTTGTCCCAATTCTTCCCATTCCCATTGAAACTTTTCAAATCCCTCTCAAAATTGTTGAAATTCTCTTGAAGCTTTTAAAATTCTCTCTAGAATTTTCAAAATCCATGTCCACATGTTTACAATTTCACGTCAAAATATGGCTAAAATTCCAGTTGAAATTTTTTCAAAGTCCCTTAAAAATTTTCCAATTTTTGTCCCAATTCTTCCCATTCCCATTGAAACTTTTCAAATCCCTCTCAAAATTGTTGAAATTCTCTTGAAGCTTTTAAAATTCTCTCTAGAATTTTCAAAATCCATGTCCACATGTTTACAATTTCACGTCAAAAAATGGCTAAAATTCCAGTTGAAATTTTTTCAAAGTCCCTTAACAATTTTCCAATTTTTGTCCCAATTCTTCCCATTCCCATTGAAACTTTTCAAATCCCTCTCAAAATTGTTGAAATTCTGTTGAAGCTTTTAAAATTCTCTCTAGAATTTTCAAAATCCATGGCCACATGTTTACAATTTCACGTCAAAAAATGGCTAAAATTCCAGTTGAAATTTTTTCAAAGTCCCTTAAAAATTTTCCAATTTTTGTCCCAATTCTTCCCATTCCCATTGAAACTTTTCAAATCCCTCTCAAAATTGTTGAAATTCTCTTGAAGCTTTTAAAATTCTCTCTAGAATTTTCAAAATCCATGTCCACATGTTTACAATTTCACATCAAAAAATTGCTAAAATTCCAGTTGAAATTTTTTCAAAGTCCCTTAAAAATTTTCCAATTTTCGTCCCAATTCTTCCCATTCCCATTGAAACTTTTCAAATCCCTCTCAAAACTGTTGAAATCCTATTGAAAGTTTGAAACTTCTCTCTAGAATTTTCAAAATCCACGTCAACATGTTTACAATTTCACGTCAAAAAATGGCTAAAATTCCAGTTGAAATTTTTTCAAAGTCCCTTAAAATTTTCCAATTTTTGTCCCAATTCTTCCCATTCCCATTGAAACTTTTCAAATCCCTCTCAAAATTGTTGAAATTCTGTTGAAGCTTTTAAAATTCTCTCTAGAATTTTCAAAATCCACGTCAACATGTTTACAATTTCACGTCAAAATATGGCTAAAATTCCAGTTGAAATTTTTTCAAAGTCCCTTAAAAATTTTCCAATTTTTGTCCCAATTCTTCCCATTCCCATTGTAACTTTTCAAATCCCTCTCAAAACTGCTGAAATCCTATTGAAAGTTTGAAACTTCTCTCTAGAATTTTCAAAATCCACGTCAATATGTTTACAATTTCACGTCAAAAAATTGCTAAAATTCCAGTTGAAATTTTTTCAAAGTCCCTTAAAAATTTTCCAATTTTCGTACCAATTCTTCCCATTCCCACTGAAACTTTTCAAATCCCTCTCAAAACTGTTGAAATTCTGTTGAAGCTTTTAAAATTCTCTCTAGAATTTTCAAAATCCATGGCCACATGTTTACAATTTCATGTCAAAAAATTGCTAAAATTCCAGTTGAAATTTTTTCAAAGTCCCTTAAAATTTTCCAATTTTTGTCCCAATTCTTCCCATTCCCATTGAAACTTTTCAAATCCCTCTCAAAATTGTTGAAATTCTGTTGAAGCTTTTAAAATTCTCTCTAGAATTTTCAAAATCCATGGCCACATGTTTACAATTTCACGTCAAAATATGGCTAAAATTCCAGTTGAAATTTTTTCAAATTCCCTTAAAAATTTTCCAATTTTTGTCCCAATTCTTCCCATTCCCATTGAAACTTTTCAAATCCCTCTCAAAACTGTTGAAATCCTATTGAAAGTTTGAAACTTCTCTCTAGAATTTTCAAAATCCACTTCAATATGTTTACAATTTCACATAAAAAAATTGCTAAAATTCCAGTTGAAATTTTTTCAAAGTCCCTTAAAAATTTTCCAATTTTTGTCCCAATTCTTCCCATTCCCATTGAAACTTTTCAAATCCCTCTCAAAACTGTTGAAATTCTGTTGAAGCTTTTAAAATTCTCTCTAGAATTTTCAAAATCCATGGCCACATGTTTACAATTTCACGTCAAAATTGCGAAAATTCCAGTTGAAATTTTTTCAAAGTCCCTGAAAAATTTTCCAATTTTTGTCCCAATTCTTCCCATTCCCATTGAAACTTTTCAAATCCCTCTCAAAATTGTTGAAATTCTGTTGAAGCTTTTAAAATTCTCTCTAGAATTTTCAAAATCCATGTCCACATGTTTACAATTTCACGTCAAAAAATGGCTAAAATTCCAGTTGAAATTTTTTCAAAGTCCCTTAAAAATTTTCCAATTTTTGTCCCAATTCTTCCCATTCCCATTGAAACTTTTCAAATCCCTCTCAAAATTGTTGAAATTCTCTTGAAGCTTTTAAAATTCTCTCTAGAATTTTCAAAATCCATGTCCACATGTTTACAATTTCACGTCAAAAAATGGCTAAAATTCCAGTTGAAATTTTTTCAAAGTCCCTTAAAAATTTTCCAATTTTCGTCCCAATTCTTCCCATTCCCATTGAAACTTTTCAAATCCCTCTCAAAACTGTTGAAATCCTATTGAAAGTTTGAAACTTCTCTCTAGAATTTTCAAAATCCACGTCAACATGTTTACAATTTCACGTCAAAATTGCTAAAATTCCAGTTGAAATTTTTTCAAAGTCCCTTAAAAATTTTCCAATTTTTGTCCCAATTCTTCCCATTCCCATTGAAACTTTTCAAATCCCTCTCAAAATTGTTGAAATTCTGTTGAAGCTTTTAAAATTCTCTCTAGAATTTTCAAAATCCATGGCCACATGTTTACAATTTCACATAAAAAAATGGCTAATATTCCAGTTGAAATTTTTTCAAAGTCCCTGAAAAATTTTCCAATTTTTGTCCCAATTCTTCCCATTCCCATTGAAACTTTTCAAATCCCTCTCAAAATTGTTGAAATTCTGTTGAAGCTTTTAAAATTATCTCTAGAATTTCCAAAATCCATGTCCACATGTTTACAATTTCACGTCAAAAAATGGCTAAAATTCCAGTTGAAATTTTTTCAAAGTCCCTGAAAAATTTTCCAATTTTTGTCCCAATTCTTCCCATTCCCATTGAAACTTTTCAAATCCCTCTCAAAATTGTTGAAATTCTCTTGAAGCTTTTAAAATTCTCTCTAGAATTTTCAAAATCCATGGCAACATGTTTACAATTTCACGTCAAAAAATTGCTAAAATTCCAGTTGAAATTTTTTCAAAGTCCCTCAAAAATTTTCCAATTTTCGTCCCAATTCTTCCCATTCCCATTGAAACTTTTCAAATCCCTCTCAAAATTGTTGAAATTCTGTTGAAGCTTTTAAAATTCTCTCTAGAATTTTCAAAATCCATGTCCACATGTTTACAATTTCACGTCAAAAAATTGCTAAAATTCCAGTTGAAATTTTTTCAAAGTCCCTTAAAATTTTCCAATTTTTGTCCCAATTCTTCCCATTCCCATTGAAACTTTTCAAATCCCTCTCAAAATTGTTGAAATTCTGTTGAAGCTTTTAAAATTCTCTCTAGAATTTTCAAAATCCACGTCAACATGTTTACAATTTCACGTCAAAATATGGCTAAAATTCCAGTTGAAATTTTTTCAAAGTCCCTTAAAAATTTTCCAATTTTTGTCCCAATTCTTCCCATTCCCATTGTAACTTTTCAAATCCCTCTCAAAACTGCTGAAATCCTATTGAAAGTTTGAAACTTCTCTCTAGAATTTTCAAAATCCACGTCAATATGTTTACAATTTCACGTCAAAAAATTGCTAAAATTCCAGTTGAAATTTTTTCAAAGTCCCTTAAAAATTTTCCAATTTTCGTACCAATTCTTCCCATTCCCACTGAAACTTTTCAAATCCCTCTCAAAACTGTTGAAATTCTGTTGAAGCTTTTAAAATTCTCTCTAGAATTTTCAAAATCCATGGCCACATGTTTACAATTTCATGTCAAAAAATTGCTAAAATTCCAGTTGAAATTTTTTCAAAGTCCCTTAAAATTTTCCAATTTTTGTCCCAATTCTTCCCATTCCCATTGAAACTTTTCAAATCCCTCTCCAAATTGTTGAAATTCTCTTGAAGCTTTTAAAATTCTCTCTAGAATTTTCAAAATCCATGGCCACATGTTTACAATTTCACGTCAAAATATGGCTAAAATTCCAGTTGAAATTTTTTCAAAGTCCCTTAAAAATTTTCCAATTTTTGTCCCAATTCTTCCCATTCCCATTGAAACTTTTCAAATCCCTCTCAAAACTGTTGAAATCCTATTGAAAGTTTGAAACTTCTCTCTAGAATTTTCAAAATCCACTTCAATATGTTTACAATTTCACATAAAAAAATTGCTAAAATTCCAGTTGAAATTTTTTCAAAGTCCCTTAAAAATTTTCCAATTTTTGTCCCAATTCTTCCCATTCCCATTGAAACTTTTCAAATCCCTCTCAAAACTGTTGAAATTCTGTTGAAGCTTTTAAAATTCTCTCTAGAATTTTCAAAATCCATGGCCACATGTTTACAATTTCACGTCAAAATTGCGAAAATTCCAGTTGAAATTTTTTCAAAGTCCCTGAAAAATTTTCCAATTTTTGTCCCAATTCTTCCCATTCCCATTGAAACTTTTCAAATCCCTCTCAAAATTGTTGAAATTCTGTTGAAGCTTTTAAAATTCTCTCTAGAATTTTCAAAATCCATGTCCACATGTTTACAATTTCACGTCAAAAAATGGCTAAAATTCCAGTTGAAATTTTTTCAAAGTCCCTTAAAAATTTTCCAATTTTTGTCCCAATTCTTCCCATTCCCATTGAAACTTTTCAAATCCCTCTCAAAATTGTTGAAATTCTCTTGAAGCTTTTAAAATTCTCTCTAGAATTTTCAAAATCCATGTCCACATGTTTACAATTTCACGTCAAAAAATGGCTAAAATTCCAGTTGAAATTTTTTCAAAGTCCCTTAAAAATTTTCCAATTTTCGTCCCAATTCTTCCCATTCCCATTGAAACTTTTCAAATCCCTCTCAAAACTGTTGAAATCCTATTGAAAGTTTGAAACTTCTCTCTAGAATTTTCAAAATCCACGTCAACATGTTTACAATTTCACGTCAAAATTGCTAAAATTCCAGTTGAAATTTTTTCAAAGTCCCTTAAAAATTTTCCAATTTTTGTCCCAATTCTTCCCATTCCCATTGAAACTTTTCAAATCCCTCTCAAAATTGTTGAAATTCTGTTGAAGCTTTTAAAATTCTCTCTAGAATTTTCAAAATCCATGGCCACATGTTTACAATTTCACATAAAAAAATGGCTAATATTCCAGTTGAAATTTTTTCAAAGTCCCTGAAAAATTTTCCAATTTTTGTCCCAATTCTTCCCATTCCCATTGAAACTTTTCAAATCCCTCTCAAAATTGTTGAAATTCTGTTGAAGCTTTTAAAATTCTCTCTAGAATTTTCAAAATCCATGGCCACATGTTTACAATTTCACGTCAAAATATGGCTAAAATTCCAGTTGAAATTTTTTCAAAGTCCCTGAAAAAATTTCCAATTTTTGTCCCAATTCTTCCCATTCCCATTGAAACTTTTCAAATCCCTCTCAAAATTGTTGAAATTCTGTTGAAGCTTTTAAAATTCTCTCTAGAATTTTCAAAATCCATGTCCACATGTTTACAATTTCACGTCAAAAAATTGCTAAAATTCCAGTTGAAATTTTTTCAAAGTCCCTTAAAATTTTCCAATTTTTGTCCCAATTCTTCCCATTCCCATTGAAACTTTTCAAATCCCTCTCAAAATTGTTGAAATTCTGTTGAAGCTTTTAAAATTCTCTCTAGAATTTTCAAAATCCATGTCCACATGTTTACAATTTCACGTCAAAAAATGGCTAAAATTCCAGTTGAAATTTTTTCAAAGTCCCTTAAAAATTTTCCAATTTTCATCCCAATTCTTCCCATTCCCATTGAAACTTTTCAAATCCCTCTCAAAATTGTTGAAATTCTCTTGAATCTTTTAAAATTCTCTCTAGAATTTTCAAAATCCATGTCCACATGTTTACAATTTCACGTCAAAAAATGGCTAAAATTCCAGTTGAAATTTTTTCAAAGTCCCTTAAAAATTTTCCAATTTTTGTCCCAATTCTTCCCATTCCCATTGAAACTTTTCAAATCCCTCTCAAAATTGTTGAAATTCTGTTGAAGCTTTTAAAATTCTCTCTAGAATTTTCAAAATCCATGGCCACATGTTTACAATTTCACATAAAAAAATTGCTAAAATTCCAGTTGAAATTTTTTCAAAGTCCCTTAAAAATTTTCCAATTTTTGTCCCAATTCTTCCCATTCCCATTGAAACTTTTCAAATCCCTCTCAAAACTGTTGAAATCCTATTGAAAGTTTGAAACTTCTCTCTAGAATTTTCAAAATCCACTTCAAAATGTTTACAATTTCACGTCAAAATTGCTAAAATTCCAGTTGAAATTTTTTCAAAGTCCCTTAAAAATTTTCCAGTTTTTGTCCCAATTCCTCCCATTCCCATTGAAACTTTTCAAATCCCTCTCAAAATTGTTGAAATTCTGTTGAAGCTTTTAAAATTCTCTCTAGAATTTTCAAAATCCATGGCCACATGTTTACAATTTCACGTCAAAAAATGGCTAAAATTCCAGTTGAAATTTTTTCAAAGTCCCTTAAAAATTTTCCAATTTTTGTCCCAATTCTTCCCATTCCCATTGAAACTTTTCAAATCCCTCTCAAAATTGTTGAAATTCTGTTGAAGCTTTTAAAATTCTCTCTAGAATTTTCAAAATCCATGGCCACATGTTTACAATTTCACGTCAAAAAATTGCTAAAATTCCAGTTGAAATTTTTTCAAAGTCCCTTAAAAATTTCCAATTTTTGTCCCAATTCTTCCCATTCCCATTGAAACTTTTCAAATTCCTCTCAAAACTGTTGAAATCCTATTGAAAGTTTGAAACTTCTCTCTAGAATTTTCAAAATCCACGTCAACATGTTTACAATTTCACGTCAAAATTGCTAAAATTCCAGTTGAAATTTTTTCAAATTCCCTTAAAAATTTTCCAATTTTCGTCCCAATTCTTCCCATTCCCATTGAAACTTTTCAAATCCCTCTCAAAACTGTTGAAATTATGTTGAAGCTTTTAAAATTCTCTCTAGAATTTTCAAAATCCATGGCCACATGTTTACAATTTCACGTCAAAATTGCGAAAATTCCAGTTGAAATTTTTTCAAAGTCCCTGAAAAATTTTCCAATTTTCGTCCCAATTCTTCCCATTCCCATTGAAACTTTTCAAATCCCTCTCAAAATTGTTGAAATTCTCTTGAAGCTTTTAAAATTCTCTCTAGAATTTTCAAAATCCATGTCCACATGTTTACAATTTCACGTCAAAAAATGGCTAAAATTCCAGTTGAAATTTTTTCAAAGTCCCTTAAAAATTTTCCAATTTTTGTCCCAATTCTTCCCATTCCCATTGAAACTTTTCAAATCCCTCTCAAAATTGTTGAAATTCTGTTGAAGCTTTTAAAATTCTCTCTAGAATTTTCAAAATCCATGTCCACATGTTTACAATTTCACGTCAAAAAATGGCTAAAATTCCAGTTGCAATTTTTTCAAAGTCCCTTAAAAATTTTCCAATTTTTGTCCCAATTCTTCCCATTCACATTGAAACTTTTCAAATCCCTCTCAAAATTGTTGAAATTCTGTTGAAGCTTTTAAAATTCTCTCTAGAATTTTCAAAATCCATGGCCACATGTTTACAATTTCACGTCAAAATTGCTAAAATTCCAGTTGAAATTTTTTCAAAGTCCCTGAAAAATTTTCCAATTTTTGTCCCAATTCTTCCCATTCCCATTGAAACTTTTCAAATCCCTCTCCAAATTGTTGAAATTCTCTTGAAGCTTTTAAAATTCTCTCTAGAATTTTCAAAATCCATGTCCACATGTTTACAATTTCACGTCAAAAAATGGCTAAAATTCCAGTTGAAATTTTTTCAAAGTCCCTTAAAAATTTTCCAATTTTTGTCCCAATTCTTCCCATTCCCATTGAAACTTTTCAAATCCCTCTCAAAATTGTTGAAATTCTCTTGAAGCTTTTAAAATTCTCTCTAGAATTTTCAAAATCCATGGCCACATGTTTACAATTTCACGTCAAAAAATGGCTAAAATTCCAGTTGAAATTTTTTCAAAGTCCCTTAAAAATTTTCCAATTTTTGTCCCAATTCCTCCCATTCACATTGAAACTTTTCAAATCCCTCTCAAAATTGTTGAAATTCTGTTGAAGCTTTTAAAATTCTCTCTAGAATTTTCAAAATCCATGGCCACATGTTTACAATTTCACGTCAAAAAATTGCTAAAATTCCAGTTGAAATTTTTTCAAAGTCCCTTAAAATTTTCCAATTTTTGTCCCATTTCTTCCCATTCCCATTGAAACTTTTCAAATCCCTCTCAAAACTGTTGAAATCCTATTGAAAGTTTGAAACTTCTCTCTAGAATTTTCAAAATCCACGTCAACATGTTTACAATTTCACGTCAAAATTGCTAAAATTCCAGTTGAAATTTTTTCAAAGTCCCTTAAAAATTTTCCAATTTTTGTCCCAATTCTTCCCATTCCCATTGAAACTTTTCAAATCCCTCTCAAAATGGTTGAAATTCTGTTGAAGCTTTTAAAATTCTCTCTAGAATTTTCAAAATCCATGTCCACTTGTTTACAATTTCACGTCAAAAAATTGCTAAAATTCCAGTTGAAATTTTTTCAAAGTCCCTTAAAAATTTTCCAATTTTTGTCCCAATTCTTCTCATTCCCATTGAAACTTTTCAAATCCCTCTCAAAACTGTTGAAATCCTATTGAAAGTTTGAAACTTCTCTCTAGAATTTTCAAAATCCACTTCAAAATATTTACAATTTCACGTCAAAATTGCTAAAATTCCAGTTGAAATTTTTTCAAAGTCCCTTAAAAGTTTTCCAATTTTTGTCCCAATTCTTCCCATTCCCATTGAAACTTTTCAAATTCCTCTCAAAACTGTTGAAATCCTATTGAAAGTTTGAAACTTCTCTCTAGAATTTTCAAAATCCACGTCAACATGTTTACAATTTCACGTCAAAATTGCTAAAATTCCAGTTGAAATTTTTTCAAAGTCCCTTAAAAATTTTCCAATTTTCGTACCAATTCTTCCCATTCCCACTGAAACTTTTCAAATCCCTCTCAAAACTGTTGAAATTCTGTTGAAGCTTTTAAAATTCTCTCTAGAATTTTCAAAATCCATGGCCACATGTTTACAATTTCACGTCAAAAAATTGCTAAAATTCCAGTTGAAATTTTTTCAAAGTCCCTTAAAATTTTCCAATTTTTGTCCCAATTCTTCCCATTCCCATTGAAACTTTTCAAATCCCTCTCAAAATTGTTGAAATTCTGTTGAAGCTTTTAAAATTCTCTCTAGAATTTTCAATATCCATGGCCACATGTTTACAATTTCACGTCAAAATATGGCTAAAATTCCAGTTGAAATTTTTTCAAAGTCCCTTAAAAATTTTCCAATTTTTGTCCCAATTCTTCCCATTCCCATTGAAACTTTTCAAATCCCTCTCAAAACTGTTGAAATCCTATTGAAAGTTTGAAACTTCTCTCTAGAATTTTCAAAATCCACTTCAATATGTTTACAATTTCACATAAAAAAATTGCTAAAATTCCAGTTGAAATTTTTTCAAAGTCCCTTAAAAATTTTCCAATTTTTGTCCCAATTCTTCCCATTCCCATTGAAACTTTTCAAATCCCTCTCAAAACTGTTGAAATTCTGTTGAAGCTTTTAAAATTCTCTCTAGAATTTTCAAAATCCATGGCCACATGTTTACAATTTCACGTCAAAATTGCGAAAATTCCAGTTGAAATTTTTTCAAAGTCCCTGAAAAATTTTCCAATTTTTGTCCCAATTCTTCCCATTCCCATTGAAACTTTTCAAATCCCTCTCAAAATTGTTGAAATGCTGTTGAAGCTTTTAAAATTCTCTCTAGAATTTTCAAAATCCATGTCCACATGTTTACAATTTCACGTCAAAAAATTGCTAAAATTCCAGTTGAAATTTTTTCAAAGTCCCTTAAAAATTTTCCAATTTTTGTCCCAATTCTTCCCATTCCCATTGAAACTTTTCAAATCCCTCTCAAAATTGTTGAAATTCTCTTGAAGCTTTTAAAATTCTCTCTAGAATTTTCAAAATCCATGTCCACATGTTTACAATTTCACGTCAAAAAATGGCTAAAATTCCAGTTGAAATTTTTTCAAAGTCCCTTAAAAATTTTCCAATTTTCGTCCCAATTCTTCCCATTCCCATTGAAACTTTTCAAATCCCTCTCAAAACTGTTGAAATCCTATTGAAAGTTTGAAACTTCTCTCTAGAATTTTCAAAATCCACGTCAACATGTTTACAATTTCACGTCAAAATTGCTAAAATTCCAGTTGAAATTTTTCAAAGTCCCTTAAAAATTTTCCAATTTTTGTCCCAATTCTTCCCATTCCATTGAAACTTTTCAATCCCTCTCAAAATGGTTGAAATTCTGTTGAAGCTTTTAAAATTCTCTCTAGAATTTTCAAAATCCATGTCCACTTGTTTACAATTTCACGTCAAAAATTGCTAAAATTCCAGTTGAAATTTTTTCAAAGTCCCTTAAAAATTTTCCAATTTTTGTCCCAATTCTTCCCATTCCCATTGAAACTTTTCAAATCCCTCTCAAAACTGTTGAAATCCTATTGAAAGTTTGAAACTTCTCTCTAGAATTTTCAAAATCCACGTCAACATGTTTACAATTTCACGTCAAAATTGCTAAAATTCCAGTTGAAATTTTTTCAAAGTCCCTTAAAAATTTTCCAATTTTTGTCCCAATTCTTCCCATTCCCATTGAAACTTTTCAAATCCCTCTCAAAATTGTTGAAATTCTCTTGAAGCTTTTAAAATTCTCTCTAGAATTTTCAAAATCCATGTCCACATGTTTACAATTTCACATAAAAAAATGGCTAATATTCCAGTTGAAATTTTTTCAAAGTCCCTGAAAAATTTTCCAATTTTTGTCCCAATTCTTCCCATTCCCATTGAAACTTTTCAAATCCCTCTCAAAATTGTTGAAATTCTGTTGAAGCTTTTAAAATTCTCTCTAGAATTTTCAAAATCCATGGCCACATGTTTACAATTTCACGTCAAAATATGGCTAAAATTCCAGTTGAAATTTTTTCAAAGTCCCTGAAAAAATTTCCAATTTTTGTCCCAATTCTTCCCATTCCCATTGAAACTTTTCAAATCCCTCTCAAAATTGTTGAAATTCTGTTGAAGCTTTTAAAATTCTCTCTAGAATTTTCAAAATCCATGTCCACATGTTTACAATTTCACGTCAAAAAATTGCTAAAATTCCAGTTGAAATTTTTTCAAAGTCCCTTAAAATTTTCCAATTTTTGTCCCAATTCTTCCCATTCCCATTGAAACTTTTCAAATCCCTCTCAAAATTGTTGAAATTCTGTTGAAGCTTTTAAAATTCTCTCTAGAATTTTCAAAATCCATGTCCACATGTTTACAATTTCACGTCAAAAAATGGCTAAAATTCCAGTTGAAATTTTTTCAAAGTCCCTTAAAAATTTTCCAATTTTCATCCCAATTCTTCCCATTCCCATTGAAACTTTTCAAATCCCTCTCAAAATTGTTGAAATTCTCTTGAATCTTTTAAAATTCTCTCTAGAATTTTCAAAATCCATGTCCACATGTTTACAATTTCACGTCAAAAATGGCTAAAATTCCAGTTGAAATTTTTTCAAAGTCCCTTAAAAATTTTCCAATTTTTGTCCCAATTCTTCCCATTCCATTGAAACTTTTCAAATCCCTCTCAAAATTGTTGAAATTCTGTTGAAGCTTTTAAAATTCTCTCTAGAATTTTCAAAATCCATGGCCACATGTTTACAATTTCACATAAAAAATTGCTAAAATTCCAGTTGAAATTTTTTCAAAGTCCCTTAAAAATTTTCCAATTTTTGTCCCAATTCTTCCCATTCCCATTGAAACTTTTCAAATCCCTCTCAAAACTGTTGAAATCCTATTGAAAGTTTGAAACTTCTCTCTAGAATTTTCAAAATCCACTTCAAAATGTTTACAATTTCACGTCAAAATTGCTAAAATTCCAGTTGAAATTTTTTCAAAGTCCCTTAAAAATTTTCCAGTTTTTGTCCCAATTCCTCCCATTCCCATTGAAACTTTTCAAATCCCTCTCAAAATTGTTGAAATTCTGTTGAAGCTTTTAAAATTCTCTCTAGAATTTTCAAAATCCATGGCCACATGTTTACAATTTCACGTCAAAAAATGGCTAAAATTCCAGTTGAAATTTTTTCAAAGTCCCTTAAAAATTTTCCAATTTTTGTCCCAATTCTTCCCATTCCCATTGAAACTTTTCAAATCCCTCTCAAAATTGTTGAAATTCTGTTGAAGCTTTTAAAATTCTCTCTAGAATTTTCAAAATCCATGGCCACATGTTTACAATTTCACGTCAAAAAATTGCTAAAATTCCAGTTGAAATTTTTCAAAGTCCCTTAAAAATTTTCCAATTTTGTCCCAATTCTTCCCATTCCCATTGAAACTTTTCAAATTCCTCTCAAAACTGTTGAAATCCTATTGAAAGTTTGAAACTTCTCTCTAGAATTTTCAAAATCCACGTCAACATGTTTACAATTTCACGTCAAAATTGCTAAAATTCCAGTTGAAATTTTTTCAAATTCCCTTAAAAATTTTCCAATTTTCGTCCCAATTCTTCCCATTCCCATTGAAACTTTTCAAATCCCTCTCAAAACTGTTGAAATTATGTTGAAGCTTTTAAACTTCTCTCTAGAATTTTCAAAATCCACGTCAACATGTTTACAATTTCACGTCAAAATTGCGAAAATTCCAGTTGAAATTTTTTCAAAGTCCCTGAAAAATTTTCCAATTTTCGTCCCAATTCTTCCCATTCCCATTGAAACTTTTCAAATCCCTCTCAAAATTGTTGAAATTCTCTTGAAGCTTTTAAAATTCTCTCTAGAATTTTCAAAATCCATGTCCACATGTTTACAATTTCACGTCAAAAAATGGCTAAAATTCCAGTTGAAATTTTTTCAAAGTCCCTTAAAAATTTTCCAATTTTTGTCCCAATTCTTCCCATTCCCATTGAAACTTTTCAAATCCCTCTCAAAATTGTTGAAATTCTCTTGAAGCTTTTAAAATTCTCTCTAGAATTTTCAAAATCCATGTCCACATGTTTACAATTTCACGTCAAAAAATGGCTAAAATTCCAGTTGAAATTTTTTCAAAGTCCCTTAAAAATTTTCCAATTTTTGTCCCAATTCTTCCCATTCACATTGAAACTTTTCAAATCCCTCTCAAAATTGTTGAAATTCTGTTGAAGCTTTTAAAATTCTCTCTAGAATTTTCAAAATCCATGTCCACATGTTTACAATTTCACGTCAAAAAATGGCTAAAATTCCAGTTGAAATTTTTTCCAAGTCCCTTAAAAATTTTCCAATTTTTGTCCCAATTCTTCCCATTCCCATTGAAACTTTTCAAATCCCTCTCCAAATTGTTGAAATTCTCTTGAAGCTTTTAAAATTCTCTCTAGAATTTTCAAAATCCATGTCCACATGTTTACAATTTCACGTCAAAAAATGGCTAAAATTCCAGTTGAAATTTTTTCAAAGTCCCTTAAAAATTTTCCAATTTTTGTCCCAATTCTTCCCATTCCCATTGAAACTTTTCAAATCCCTCTCAAAATTGTTGAAATTCTCTTGAAGCTTTTAAAATTCTCTCTAGAATTTTCAAAATCCATGGCCACATGTTTACAATTTCACGTCAAAAAATTGCTAAAATTCCAGTTGACCAGTTGAAATTTTTTCAAAGTCCCTTAAAAATTTTCCAATTTTTGTCCCAATTCCTCCCATTCACATTGAAACTTTTCAAATCCCTCTCAAAATTGTTGAAATTCTGTTGAAGCTTTTAAAATTCTCTCTAGAATTTTCAAAATCCATGGCCACATGTTTACAATTTCACGTCAAAAAATTGCTAAAATTCCAGTTGAAATTTTTTCAAAGTCCCTTAACAATTTTCCAATTTTTGTCCCATTTCTTCCCATTCCCATTGAAACTTTTCAAATCCCTCTCAAAACTGTTGAAATCCTATTGAAAGTTTGAAACTTCTCTCTAGAATTTTCAAAATCCACGTCAACATGTTTACAATTTCACGTCAAAATTGCTAAAATTCCAGTTGAAATTTTTTCAAAGTCCCTTAAAAATTTTCCAATTTTTGTCCCAATTCTTCCCATTCCCATTGAAACTTTTCAAATCCCTCTCAAAATGGTTGAAATTCTGTTGAAGCTTTTAAAATTCTCTCTAGAATTTTCAAAATCCATGTCCACTTGTTTACAATTTCACGTCAAAAAATTGCTAAAATTCCAGTTGAAATTTTTTCAAAGTCCCTTAAAAATTTTCCAATTTTCGTCCCAATTCTTCTCATTCCCATTGAAACTTTTCAAATCCCTCTCAAAACTGTTGAAATCCTATTGAAAGTTTGAAACTTCTCTCTAGAATTTTCAAAATCCACTTCAAAATATTTACAATTTCACGTCAAAATTGCTAAAATTCCAGTTGAAATTTTTTCAAAGTCCCTTAAAAATTTTCCAATTTTTGTCCCAATTCTTCCCATTCCCATTGAAACTTTTCAAATTCCTCTCAAAACTGTTGAAATCCTATTGAAAGTTTGAAACTTCTCTCTAGAATTTTCAAAATCCACGTCAACATGTTTACAATTTCTCGTCAAAATTGCTAAAATTCCAGTTGAAATTTTTTCAAAGTCCCTTAAAAATTTTCCAATTTTCGTCCCAATTCTTCCCATTCCCATTGAAACTTTTCAAATCCCTCTCAAAACTGTTGAAATTCTGTTGAAGCTTTTAAAATTCTCTCTAGAATTTTCAAAATCCATGGCCACATGTTTACAATTTCACGTCAAAATTGCGAAAATTCCAGTTGAAATTTTTTCAAAGTCCCTTAACAATTTTCCAATTTTTGTCCCAATTCTTCCCATTCCCATTGAAACTTTTCAAATCCCTCTCAAAATTGTGGAAATTCTGTTGAAGCTTTTAAAATTCTCTCTAGAATTTTCAAAATCCACGTCAATATGTTTACAATTTCACGTCAAAATTGCTAAAATTCCAGTTGAAATTTTTTCAAAGTCCCTTCAAAATTTTCCAATTTTCGTCCCAATTCTTCCCATTCCCACTGAAACTTTTCAAATCCCTCTCAAAATTGTTGAAATTCTGTTGAAGCTTTTAAAATTCTCTCTAGAATTTTCAAAATCCATGGCCACATGTTTACAATTTCACGTCAAAATTGCGAAAATTCCAGTTGAAATTTTTTCAAAGTCCCTTAAAAATTTTCCAATTTTTGTCCCAATTCTTCCCATTCCCATTGAAACTTTTCAAATCCCTCTCAAAATGGTTGAAATTCTGTTGAAGCTTTTAAAATTCTCTCTAGAATTTTCAAAATCCATGTCCACATGTTTACAATTTCACATAAAAAAATGGCTAATATTCCAGTTGAAATTTTTTCAAAGTCCCTTAAAAATTTTCCAATTTTTGTCCCAATTCTTCCCATTCCCATTGAAACTTTTCAAATCCCTCTCAAAATTGTTGAAATTCTGTTGAAGCTTTTAAAATTCTCTCTAGAATTTTCAAAATCCATGTCCACATGTTTACAATTTCACGTCAAAATATGGCTAAAATTCCAGTTGAAATTTTTTCAAAGTCCCTGAAAAAATTTCCAATTTTTGTCCCAATTCTTCCCATTCCCATTGAAACTTTTCAAATCCCTCTCAAAATTGTTGAAATTCTGTTGAAGCTTTTAAAATTCTCTCTAGAATTTTCAAAATCCATGTCCACATGTTTACAATTTCACGTCAAAAAATGGCTAAAATTCCAGTTGAAATTTTTTCAAAGTCCCTTAAAAATTTTCCAATTTTCATCCCAATTCTTCCCATTCCCATTGAAACTTTTCAAATCCCTCTCAAAATTGTTGAAATTCTCTTGAATCTTTTAAAATTCTCTCTAGAATTTTCAAAATCCATGTCCACATGTTTACAATTTCACGTCAAAAAATGGCTAAAATTCCAGTTGAAATTTTTTCAAAGTCCCTTAAAAATTTTCCAATTTTTGTCCCAATTCTTCCCATTCCCATTGAAACTTTTCAAATCCCTCTCCAAATTGTTGAAATTCTCTTGAAGCTTTTAAAATTCTCTCTAGAATTTTCAAAATCCGTGGCCACATGTTTACAATTTCACATAAAAAAATTGCTAAAATTCCAGTTGAAATTTTTTCAAAGTCCCTTAAAAATTTTCCAATTTTTGTCCCAATTCTTCCCATTCCCATTGAAACTTTTCAAATCCCTCTCAAAACTGTTGAAATCCTATTGAAAGTTTGAAACTTCTCTCTAGAATTTTCAAAATCCACTTCAAAATGTTTACAATTTCACGTCAAAATTGCTAAAATTCCAGTTGAAATTTTTTCAAAGTCCCTTAAAAATTTTCCAGTTTTTGTCCCAATTCCTCCCATTCCCATTGAAACTTTTCAAATCCCTCTCAAAATTGTTGAAATTCTGTTGAAGCTTTTAAAATTCTCTCTAGAATTTTCAAAATCCATGGCCACATGTTTACAATTTCACGTCAAAAAATGGCTAAAATTCCAGTTGAAATTTTTTCAAAGTCCCTTAAAAATTTTCCAATTTTTGTCCCAATTCTTCCCATTCCCATTGAAACTTTTCAAATCCCTCTCAAAATTGTTGAAATTCTGTTGAAGCTTTTAAAATTCTCTCTAGAATTTTCAAAATCCATGGCCACATGTTTACAATTTCACGTCAAAAAATTGCTAAAATTCCAGTTGAAATTTTTTCAAAGTCCCTTAAAAATTTTCCAATTTTTGTCCCAATTCTTCCCATTCCCATTGAAACTTTTCAAATTCCTCTCAAAACTGTTGAAATCCTATTGAAAGTTTGAAACTTCTCTCTAGAATTTCCAAAATCCACGTCAACATGTTTACAATTTCACGTCAAAATTGCTAAAATTCCAGTTGAAATTTTTTCAAATTCCCTTAAAAATTTTCCAATTTTCGTCCCAATTCTTCCCATTCCCATTGAAACTTTTCAAATCCCTCTCAAAACTGTTGAAATTATGTTGAAGCTTTTAAAATTCTCTCTAGAATTTTCAAAATCCATGGCCACATGTTTACAATTTCACGTCAAAATTGCGAAAATTCCAGTTGAAATTTTTTCAAAGTCCCTGAAAAATTTTCCAATTTTCGTCCCAATTCTTCCCATTCCCATTGAAACTTTTCAAATCCCTCTCAAAATTGTTGAAATTCTCTTGAAGCTTTTAAAATTCTCTCTAGAATTTTCAAAATCCATGTCCACATGTTTACAATTTCACGTCAAAAAATGGCTAAAATTCCAGTTGAAATTTTTTCAAAGTCCCTTAAAAATTTTCCAATTTTTGTCCCAATTCTTCCCATTCCCATTGAAACTTTTCAAATCCCTCTCAAAATTGTTGAAATTCTCTTGAAGCTTTTAAAATTCTCTCTAGAATTTTCAAAATCCATGTCCACATGTTTACAATTTCACGTCAAAAAATGGCTAAAATTCCAGTTGAAATTTTTTCAAAGTCCCTTAAAAATTTTCCAATTTTTGTCCCAATTCTTCTCATTCACATTGAAACTTTTCAAATCCCTCTCAAAATTGTTGAAATTCTGTTGAAGCTTTTAAAATTCTCTCTAGAATTTTCAAAATCCATGGCCACATGTTTACAATTTCACGTCAAAAAATGGCTAAAATTCCAGTTGAAATTTTTTCAAAGTCCCTGAAAAATTTTCCAATTTTTGTCCCAATTCTTCCCATTCCCATTGAAACTTTTCAAATCCCTCTCAAAATTGTTGAAATTCTCTTGAAGCTTTTAAAATTCTCTCTAGAATTTTCAAAATCCATGTCCACATGTTTACAATTTCACGTCAAAAAATGGCTAAAATTCCAGTTGAAATTTTTTCAAAGTCCCTTAAAAATTTTCCAATTTTTGTCCCAATTCTTCCCATTCCCATTGAAACTTTTCAAATCCCTCTCAAAATTGTTGAAATTTTCTTGAAGCTTTTAAAATTCTCTCTAGAATTTTCAAAATCCATGGCCACATGTTTACAATTTCACGTCAAAAAATTGCTAAAATTCCAGTTGAAATTTTTTCAAAGTCCCTTAAAAATTTTCCAATTTTTGTCCCAATTCCTCCCATTCACATTGAAACTTTTCAAATCCCTCTCAAAATTGTTGAAATTCTGTTGAAGCTTTTAAAATTCTCTCTAGAATTTTCAAAATCCATGGCCACATGTTTACAATTTCACGTCAAAAAATTGCTAAAATTCCAGTTGAAATTTTTTCAAAGTCCCTTAAAATTTTCCAATTTTTGTCCCATTTCTTCCCATTCCCATTGAAACTTTTCAAATCCCTCTCAAAACTGTTGAAATCCTATTGAAAGTTTGAAACTTCTCTCTAGAATTTTCAAAATCCACGTCAACATGTTTACAATTTCACGTCAAAATTGCTAAAATTCCAGTTGAAATTTTTTCAAAGTCCCTTAAAAATTTTCCAATTTTTGTCCCAATTCTTCCCATTCCCATTGAAACTTTTCAAATCCCTCTCAAAATGGTTGAAATTCTGTTGAAGCTTTTAAAATTCTCTCTAGAATTTTCAAAATCCATGTCCACTTGTTTACAATTTCACGTCAAAAAATTGCTAAAATTCCAGTTGAAATTTTTTCAAAGTCCCTTAAAAATTTTCCAATTTTTGTCCCAATTCTTCTCATTCCCATTGAAACTTTTCAAATCCCTCTCAAAACTGTTGAAATCCTATTGAAAGTTTGAAACTTCTCTCTAGAATTTTCAAAATCCACTTCAAAATATTTACAATTTCACGTCAAAATTGCTAAAATTCCAGTTGAAATTTTTTCAAAGTCCCTTAAAAATTTTCCAATTTTTGTCCCAATTCTTCCCATTCCCATTGAAACTTTTCAAATTCCTCTCAAAACTGTTGAAATCCTATTGAAAGTTTGAAACTTCTCTCTAGAATTTTCAAAATCCACGTCAACATGTTTACAATTTCTCGTCAAAATTGCTAAAATTCCAGTTGAAATTTTTTCAAAGTCCCTTAAAAATTTTCCAATTTTCGTCCCAATTCTTCCCATTCCCATTGAAACTTTTCAAATCCCTCTCAAAACTGTTGAAATTCTGTTGAAGCTTTTAAAATTCTCTCTAGAATTTTCAAAATCCATGGCCACATGTTTACAATTTCACGTCAAAATTGCGAAAATTCCAGTTGAAATTTTTTCAAAGTCCCTTAACAATTTTCCAATTTTTGTCCCAATTCTTCCCATTCCCATTGAAACTTTTCAAATCCCTCTCAAAATTGTGGAAATTCTGTTGAAGCTTTTAAAATTCTCTCTAGAATTTTCAAAATCCACGTCAATATGTTTACAATTTCACGTCAAAATTGCTAAAATTCCAGTTGAAATTTTTTCAAAGTCCCTTCAAAATTTTCCAATTTTCGTCCCAATTCTTCCCATTCCCACTGAAACTTTTCAAATCCCTCTCAAAATTGTTGAAATTCTGTTGAAGCTTTTAAAATTCTCTCTAGAATTTTCAAAATCCATGGCCACATGTTTACAATTTCACGTCAAAATTGCGAAAATTCCAGTTGAAATTTTTTCAAAGTCCCTTAAAAATTTTCCAATTTTTGTCCCAATTCTTCCCATTCCCATTGAAACTTTTCAAATCCCTCTCAAAATTGTTGAAATTCTCTTGAAGCTTTTAAAATTCTCTCTAGAATTTTCAAAATCCATGGCCACATGTTTACAATTTCACATAAAAAAATGGCTAAAATTCCAGTTGCAATTTTTTCAAAGTCCCTTAAAAATTTTCCAATTTTTGTCCCAATTCTTCCCATTCCCATTGAAACTTTTCAAATCCCTCTCAAAATTGTTGAAATTCTCTTGAAGCTTTTAAAATTCTCTCTAGAATTTTCAAAATCCATGGCCACATGTTTACAATTTCACGTCAAAAAATGGCTAAAATTCCAGTTGAAATTTTTTCAAAGTCCCTGAAAAATTTTCCAATTTTTGTCCCAATTCCTCCCATTCACATTGAAACTTTTCAAATCCCTCTCAAAATTGTTGACATTCTGTTGAAGCTTTTAAAATTCTCTCTAGAATTTTCAAAATCCATGGCCACATGTTTACAATTTCACATAAAAAAATGGCTAAAATTCCAGTTGAAATTTTTTCAAAGTCCCTTAAAAATTTTCCAATTTTTGTCCCAATTCTTCCCATTCCCATTGAAACTTTTCAAATCCCTCTCCAAATTGTTGAAATTCTCTTGAAGCTTTTAAAATTCTCTCTAGAATTTTCAAAATCCATGTCCACATGTTTACAATTTCATGTCAAAAAATTGCTAAAATTCCAGTTGAAATTTTTTCAAAGTCCCTTAAAAATTTTCCAATTTTTGTCCCAATTCTTCCCATTCCCATTGAAACTTTTCAAATCCCTCTCAAAATTGTTGAAATTCTCTTGAAGCTTTTAAAATTCTCTCTAGAATTTTCAAAATCCATGTCCACATGTTTACAATTTCACGTCAAAAAATGGCTAAAATTCCAGTTGAAATTTTTTCAAAGTCCCTTAAAAATTTTCCAATTTTCGTCCCAATTCTTCCCATTCCCATTGAAACTTTTCAAATCCCTCTCAAAACTGTTGAAATTCTGTTGAAGCTTTTAAAATTCTCTCTAGAATTTTCAAAATTTATGTCCACATGTTTACAATTTCACGTCAAAAAATGGCTAAAATTCCAGTTGAAATTTTTTCAAAGTCCCTGAAAAATTTTCCAATTTTTGTCCCAATTCTTCCCATTCCCATTGAAACTTTTCAAATCCCTCTCAAAACTGTTGAAATCCTATTGAAAGTTTGAAACTTCTCTCTAGAATTTTCAAAATCCACGTCAACATGTTTACAATTTCACGTCAAAATTGCTAAAATTCCAGTTGAAATTTTTTCAAAGTCCCTTAAAAATTTTCCAATTTTCGTCCCAATTCTTCCCATTCCCATTGAAACTTTTCAAATCCCTCTCAAAACTGTTGAAATTCTGTTGAAGCTTTTAAAATTCTCTCTAGAATTTTCAAAATCCATGGCCACATGTTTACAATTTCACGTCAAAATTGCTAAAATTCCAGTTGAAATTTTTTCAAAGTCCCTTAAAAATTTTCCAATTTTTGTCCCAATTCTTCCCATTCCCATTGAAACTTTTCAAATCCCTCTCAAAACTGTTGAAATCCTATTGAAAGTTTGAAACTTCTCTCTAGAATTTTCAAAATCCACGTCAACATGTTTACAATTTCACGTCAAAATTGCTAAAATTCCAGTTGAAATTTTTTCAAAGTCCCTTAACAATTTTCCAATTTTTGTCCCAATTCTTCCCATTCCCATTGAAACTTTTCAAATCCCTCTCAAAATTGTTGAAATTCTCTTGAAGCTTTTAAAATTCTCTCTAGAATTTTCAAAATCCATGGCCACATGTTTACAATTTCACGTCAAAAAATGGCTAAAATTCCAGTTGAAATTTTTTCAAAGTCCCTTAAAAATTTTCCAATTTTTGTCCCAATTCCTCCCATTCCCATTGAAACTTTTCAGATCACTCTCAAAATTGTTGAAATCCTGTTGAAAGTTTGAAACTTCTCTCTAGAATTTTCAAAATCCATGTCCACATGTTTCCAATTTCACGTCAAAAAATGGCTAAAATTCCAGTTGAAATTTTTTCAAAGTCCCTTAAAAATTTTCCAATTTTTGTCCCAATTCTTCCCATTCCCATTGAAACTTTTCAAATCCCTCTCAAAATTGTTGAAATTCTCTTGAAGCTTTTAAAATTCTCTCTAGAATTTTCAAAATCCATGTCCACATGTTTACAATTTCACGTCAAAAAATTGCTAAAATTCCAGTTGAAATTTTTTCAAAGTCCCTTAAAAATTTTCCAATTTTCGTCCCAGTTCTTCCCATTCCACTTGAAACTTTTCAAATCCCTCTCAAAACTGTTGAAATCCTATTGAAAGTTTGAAACTTCTCTCTAGAATTTTCAAAATCCACGTCAACATGTTTACAATTTCACGTCAAAATTGCTAAAATTCCATTTGAAATTTTTTCAAAGTCCCTTAAAAATTTTCCAATTTTCGTCCCAATTCTTCCCATTCCCATTGAAACTTTTCAAATCCCTCTCAAAACTGTTGAAATTCTGTTGAAGCTTTTAAAATTCTCTCTAGAATTTTCAAAATCCACGTCAATATGTTTACAATTTCACGTCAAAATTGCTAAAATTCCAGTTGAAATTTTTTCAAAGTCCCTTCAAAATTTTCCAATTTTCGTCCCAATTCTTCCCATTCCCACTGAAACTTTTCAAATCCCTCTCAAAACTGTTGAAATTCTGTTGAAGCTTTTAAAATTCTCTCTAGAATTTTCAAAATCCATGGCCACATGTTTACAATTTCACGTCAAAATTGCGAAAATTCCAGTTGAAATTTTTTCAAAGTCCCTTAAAAATTTTCCAATTTTTGTCCCAATTCTTCCCATTCCCATTGAAACTTTTCAAATCCCTCTCAAAACTGTTGAAATCCTATTGAAAGTTTGAAACTTCTCTCTAGAATTTTCAAAATCCACTTCAAAATGTTTACAATTTCACGTCAAAATTGCTAAAATTCCAGTTGAAATTTTTTCAAAGTCCCTTAAAAATTTTCCAGTTTTTGTCCCAATTCCTCCCATTCCCATTGAAACTTTTCAAATCCCTCTCAAAATTGTTGAAATTCTGTTGAAGCTTTTAAAATTCTCTCTAGAATTTTCAAAATCCATGGCCACATGTTTACAATTTCACGTCAAAAAATGGCTAAAATTCCAGTTGAAATTTTTTCAAAGTCCCTTAAAAATTTTCCAATTTTTGTCCCAATTCTTCCCATTCCCATTGAAACTTTTCAAATCCCTCTCAAAATTGTTGAAATTCTGTTGAAGCTTTTAAAATTCTCTCTAGAATTTTCAAAATCCATGGCCACATGTTTACAATTTCACGTCAAAAAATTGCTAAAATTCCAGTTGAAATTTTTTCAAAGTCCCTGAAAAATTTTCCAATTTTTGTCCCAATTCTTCCCATTCCCATTGAAACTTTTCAAATTCCTCTCAAAACTGTTGAAATCCTATTGAAAGTTTGAAACTTCTCTCTAGAATTTTCAAAATCCACGTCAACATGTTTACAATTTCACGTCAAAATTGCTAAAATTCCAGTTGAAATTTTTTCAAATTCCCTTAAAAATTTTCCAATTTTCGTCCCAATTCTTCCCATTCCCATTGAAACTTTTCAAATCCCTCTCAAAACTGTTGAAATTATGTTGAAGCTTTTAAAATTCTCTCTAGAATTTTCAAAATCCATGGCCACATGTTTACAATTTCACGTCAAAATTGCGAAAATTCCAGTTGAAATTTTTTCAAAGTCCCTGAAAAATTTTCCAATTTTCGTCCCAATTCTTCCCATTCCCATTGAAACTTTTCAAATCCCTCTCAAAATTGTTGAAATTCTCTTGAAGCTTTTAAAATTCTCTCTAGAATTTTCAAAATCCATGTCCACATGTTTACAATTTCACGTCAAAAAATGGCTAAAATTCCAGTTGAAATTTTTTCAAAGTCCCTTAAAAATTTTCCAATTTTTGTCCCAATTCTTCCCATTCCCATTGAAACTTTTCAAATCCCTCTCAAAATTGTTGAAATTCTCTTGAAGCTTTTAAAATTCTCTCTAGAATTTTCAAAATCCATGTCCACATGTTTACAATTTCACGTCAAAAAATGGCTAAAATTCCAGTTGAAATTTTTTCAAAGTCCCTTAAAAATTTTCCAATTTTTGTCCCAATTCTTCCCATTCACATTGAAACTTTTCAAATCCCTCTCAAAATTGTTGAAATTCTGTTGAAGCTTTTAAAATTCTCTCTAGAATTTTCAAAATCCATGGCCACATGTTTACAATTTCACGTCAAAAAATGGCTAAAATTCCAGTTGAAATTTTTTCAAAGTCCCTGAAAAATTTTCCAATTTTTGTCCCAATTCTTCCCATTCCCATTGAAACTTTTCAAATCCCTCTCAAAATTGTTGAAATTCTCTTGAAGCTTTTAAAATTCTCTCTAGAATTTTCAAAATCCATGTCCACATGTTTACAATTTCACGTCAAAAAATGGCTAAAATTCCAGTTGAAATTTTTTCAAAGTCCCTTAAAAATTTTCCAATTTTTGTCCCAATTCTTCCCATTCCCATTGAAACTTTTCAAATCCCTCTCAAAATTGTTGAAATTTTCTTGAAGCTTTTAAAATTCTCTCTAGAATTTTCAAAATCCATGGCCACATGTTTACAATTTCACGTCAAAAAATTGCTAAAATTCCAGTTGAAATTTTTTCAAAGTCCCTTAAAAATTTTCCAATTTTTGTCCCAATTCCTCCCATTCACATTGAAACTTTTCAAATCCCTCTCAAAATTGTTGAAATTCTGTTGAAGCTTTTAAAATTCTCTCTAGAATTTTCAAAATCCATGGCCACATGTTTACAATTTCACGTCAAAAAATTGCTAAAATTCCAGTTGAAATTTTTTCAAAGTCCCTTAAAATTTTCCAATTTTTGTCCCATTTCTTCCCATTCCCATTGAAACTTTTCAAATCCCTCTCAAAACTGTTGAAATCCTATTGAAAGTTTGAAACTTCTCTCTAGAATTTTCAAAATCCACGTCAACATGTTTACAATTTCACGTCAAAATTGCTAAAATTCCAGTTGAAATTTTTTCAAAGTCCCTTAAAAATTTTCCAATTTTTGTCCCAATTCTTCCCATTCCCATTGAAACTTTTCAAATCCCTCTCAAAATGGTTGAAATTCTGTTGAAGCTTTTAAAATTCTCTCTAGAATTTTCAAAATCCATGTCCACTTGTTTACAATTTCACGTCAAAAAATTGCTAAAATTCCAGTTGAAATTTTTTCAAAGTCCCTTAAAAATTTTCCAATTTTTGTCCCAATTCTTCTCATTCCCATTGAAACTTTTCAAATCCCTCTCAAAACTGTTGAAATCCTATTGAAAGTTTGAAACTTCTCTCTAGAATTTTCAAAATCCACTTCAAAATATTTACAATTTCACGTCAAAATTGCTAAAATTCCAGTTGAAATTTTTTCAAAGTCCCTTAAAAATTTTCCAATTTTTGTCCCAATTCTTCCCATTCCCATTGAAACTTTTCAAATTCCTCTCAAAACTGTTGAAATCCTATTGAAAGTTTGAAACTTCTCTCTAGAATTTTCAAAATCCACGTCAACATGTTTACAATTTCTCGTCAAAATTGCTAAAATTCCAGTTGAAATTTTTTCAAAGTCCCTTAAAAATTTTCCAATTTTCGTCCCAATTCTTCCCATTCCCATTGAAACTTTTCAAATCCCTCTCAAAACTGTTGAAATTCTGTTGAAGCTTTTAAAATTCTCTCTAGAATTTTCAAAATCCATGGCCACATGTTTACAATTTCACGTCAAAATTGCGAAAATTCCAGTTGAAATTTTTTCAAAGTCCCTTAACAATTTTCCAATTTTTGTCCCAATTCTTCCCATTCCCATTGAAACTTTTCAAATCCCTCTCAAAATTGTGGAAATTCTGTTGAAGCTTTTAAAATTCTCTCTAGAATTTTCAAAATCCACGTCAATATGTTTACAATTTCACGTCAAAATTGCTAAAATTCCAGTTGAAATTTTTTCAAAGTCCCTTCAAAATTTTCCAATTTTCGTCCCAATTCTTCCCATTCCCACTGAAACTTTTCAAATCCCTCTCAAAATTGTTGAAATTCTGTTGAAGCTTTTAAAATTCTCTCTAGAATTTTCAAAATCCATGGCCACATGTTTACAATTTCACGTCAAAATTGCGAAAATTCCAGTTGAAATTTTTTCAAAGTCCCTTAAAAATTTTCCAATTTTTGTCCCAATTCTTCCCATTCCCATTGAAACTTTTCAAATCCCTCTCAAAATTGTTGAAATTCTCTTGAAGCTTTTAAAATTCTCTCTAGAATTTTCAAAATCCATGGCCACATGTTTACAATTTCACATAAAAAAATGGCTAAAATTCCAGTTGCAATTTTTTCAAAGTCCCTTAAAAATTTTCCAATTTTTGTCCCAATTCTTCCCATTCCCATTGAAACTTTTCAAATCCCTCTCAAAATTGTTGAAATTCTCTTGAAGCTTTTAAAATTCTCTCTAGAATTTTCAAAATCCATGGCCACATGTTTACAATTTCACGTCAAAAAATGGCTAAAATTCCAGTTGAAATTTTTTCAAAGTCCCTGAAAAATTTTCCAATTTTTGTCCCAATTCCTCCCATTCACATTGAAACTTTTCAAATCCCTCTCAAAATTGTTGACATTCTGTTGAAGCTTTTAAAATTCTCTCTAGAATTTTCAAAATCCATGGCCACATGTTTACAATTTCACATAAAAAAATGGCTAAAATTCCAGTTGAAATTTTTTCAAAGTCCCTTAAAAATTTTCCAATTTTTGTCCCAATTCTTCCCATTCCCATTGAAACTTTTCAAATCCCTCTCCAAATTGTTGAAATTCTCTTGAAGCTTTTAAAATTCTCTCTAGAATTTTCAAAATCCATGTCCACATGTTTACAATTTCATGTCAAAAAATTGCTAAAATTCCAGTTGAAATTTTTTCAAAGTCCCTTAAAAATTTTCCAATTTTTGTCCCAATTCTTCCCATTCCCATTGAAACTTTTCAAATCCCTCTCAAAATTGTTGAAATTCTCTTGAAGCTTTTAAAATTCTCTCTAGAATTTTCAAAATCCATGTCCACATGTTTACAATTTCACGTCAAAAAATGGCTAAAATTCCAGTTGAAATTTTTTCAAAGTCCCTTAAAAATTTTCCAATTTTCGTCCCAATTCTTCCCATTCCCATTGAAACTTTTCAAATCCCTCTCAAAACTGTTGAAATTCTGTTGAAGCTTTTAAAATTCTCTCTAGAATTTTCAAAATTTATGTCCACATGTTTACAATTTCACGTCAAAAAATGGCTAAAATTCCAGTTGAAATTTTTTCAAAGTCCCTGAAAAATTTTCCAATTTTTGTCCCAATTCTTCCCATTCCCATTGAAACTTTTCAAATCCCTCTCAAAACTGTTGAAATCCTATTGAAAGTTTGAAACTTCTCTCTAGAATTTTCAAAATCCACGTCAACATGTTTACAATTTCACGTCAAAATTGCTAAAATTCCAGTTGAAATTTTTTCAAAGTCCCTTAAAAATTTTCCAATTTTCGTCCCAATTCTTCCCATTCCCATTGAAACTTTTCAAATCCCTCTCAAAACTGTTGAAATTCTGTTGAAGCTTTTAAAATTCTCTCTAGAATTTTCAAAATCCATGGCCACATGTTTACAATTTCACGTCAAAATTGCTAAAATTCCAGTTGAAATTTTTTCAAAGTCCCTTAAAAATTTTCCAATTTTTGTCCCAATTCTTCCCATTCCCATTGAAACTTTTCAAATCCCTCTCAAAACTGTTGAAATCCTATTGAAAGTTTGAAACTTCTCTCTAGAATTTTCAAAATCCACGTCAACATGTTTACAATTTCACGTCAAAATTGCTAAAATTCCAGTTGAAATTTTTTCAAAGTCCCTTAACAATTTTCCAATTTTTGTCCCAATTCTTCCCATTCCCATTGAAACTTTTCAAATCCCTCTCAAAATTGTTGAAATTCTCTTGAAGCTTTTAAAATTCTCTCTAGAATTTTCAAAATCCATGGCCACATGTTTACAATTTCACGTCAAAAAATGGCTAAAATTCCAGTTGAAATTTTTTCAAAGTCCCTTAAAAATTTTCCAATTTTTGTCCCAATTCCTCCCATTCCCATTGAAACTTTTCAGATCACTCTCAAAATTGTTGAAATCCTGTTGAAAGTTTGAAACTTCTCTCTAGAATTTTCAAAATCCATGTCCACATGTTTCCAATTTCACGTCAAAAAATGGCTAAAATTCCAGTTGAAATTTTTTCAAAGTCCCTTAAAAATTTTCCAATTTTTGTCCCAATTCTTCCCATTCCCATTGAAACTTTTCAAATCCCTCTCAAAATTGTTGAAATTCTCTTGAAGCTTTTAAAATTCTCTCTAGAATTTTCAAAATCCATGTCCACATGTTTACAATTTCACGTCAAAAAATTGCTAAAATTCCAGTTGAAATTTTTTCAAAGTCCCTTAAAAATTTTCCAATTTTCGTCCCAGTTCTTCCCATTCCACTTGAAACTTTTCAAATCCCTCTCAAAACTGTTGAAATCCTATTGAAAGTTTGAAACTTCTCTCTAGAATTTTCAAAATCCACGTCAACATGTTTACAATTTCACGTCAAAATTGCTAAAATTCCATTTGAAATTTTTTCAAAGTCCCTTAAAAATTTTCCAATTTTCGTCCCAATTCTTCCCATTCCCATTGAAACTTTTCAAATCCCTCTCAAAACTGTTGAAATTCTGTTGAAGCTTTTAAAATTCTCTCTAGAATTTTCAAAATCCACGTCAATATGTTTACAATTTCACGTCAAAATTGCTAAAATTCCAGTTGAAATTTTTTCAAAGTCCCTTCAAAATTTTCCAATTTTCGTCCCAATTCTTCCCATTCCCACTGAAACTTTTCAAATCCCTCTCAAAACTGTTGAAATTCTGTTGAAGCTTTTAAAATTCTCTCTAGAATTTTCAAAATCCATGGCCACATGTTTACAATTTCACGTCAAAATTGCGAAAATTCCAGTTGAAATTTTTTCAAAGTCCCTTAAAAATTTTCCAATTTTTGTCCCAATTCTTCCCATTCACATTGAAACTTTTCAAATCCCTCTCAAAATTGTTGAAATTCTCTTGAAGCTTTTAAAATTCTCTCTAGAATTTTCAAAATCCATGGCCACATGTTTACAATTTCACGTCAAAAAATTGCTAAAATTCCAGTTGAAATTTTTTCAAAGTCCCTTAAAAATTTTCCAATTTTTGTCCCAATTCTTCCCATTCCCATTGAAACTTTTCAAATCCCTCTCAAAATTGTTGAAATTCTCTTGAAGCTTTTAAAATTCTCTCTAGAATTTTCAAAATCCATGTCCACATGTTTACAATTTCACGTCAAAAAATGGCTAAAATTCCAGTTGAAATTTTTTCAAAGTCCCTTAAAAATTTTCCAATTTTCGTCCCAATTCTTCCCATTCCCATTGAAACTTTTCAAATCCCTCTCAAAACTGTTGAAATTCTGTTGAAGCTTTTAAAATTCTCTCTAGAATTTTCAAAATCCATGGCCACATGTTTACAATTTCACGTCAAAAAATGGCTAAAATTCCAGTTGAAATTTTTTCAAAGTCCCTTAAAAATTTTCCAATTTTCGTCCCAATTCTTCCCATTCCCATTGAAACTTTTCAAATCCCTCTCAAAACTGTTGAAATTCTGTTGAAGCTTTTAAAATTCTCTCTAGAATTTTCAAAATCCATGGCCACATGTTTACAATTTCACGTCAAAAAATTGCTAAAATTCCAGTTGAAATTTTTTCAAAGTCCCTGAAAAATTTTCCAATTTTTGTCCCAATTCTTCCCATTCCCATTGAAACTTTTCAAATCCCTCTCAAAACTGTTGAAATCCTATTGAAAGTTTGAAACTTCTCTCTAGAATTTTCAAAATCCACGTCAACATGTTTACAATTTCACGTCAAAATTGCTAAAATTCCAGTTGAAATTTTTTCAAAGTCCCTTAAAAATTTTCCAATTTTCGTCCCAATTCTTCCCATTCCCATTGAAACTTTTCAAATCCCTCTCAAAACTGTTGAAATTCTGTTGAAGCTTTTAAAATTCTCTCTAGAATTTTCAAAATCCATGGCCACATGTTTACAATTTCACGTCAAAATTGCTAAAATTCCAGTTGAAATTTTTTCAAAGTCCCTTAAAAATTTTCCAATTTTTGTCCCAATTCTTCCCATTCCCATTGAAACTTTTCAAATCCCTCTCAAAACTGTTGAAATTCTATTGAAAGTTTGAAACTTCTCTCTAGAATTTTCAAAATCCACGTCAACATGTTTACAATTTCACGTCAAAATTGCTAAAATTCCAGTTGAAATTTTTTCAAAGTCCCTTAACAATTTTCCAATTTTTGTCCCAATTCTTCCCATTCCCATTGAAACTTTTCAAATCCCTCTCAAAATTGTTGAAATTCTCTTGAAGCTTTTAAAATTCTCTCTAGAATTTTCAAAATCCATGTCCACATGTTTACAATTTCACGTCAAAAAATGGCTAAAATTCCAGTTGAAATTTTTTCAAAGTCCCTTAAAAATTTTCCAATTTTTGTCCCAATTCCTCCCATTCCCATTGAAACTTTTCAGATCACTCTCAAAATTGTTGAAATCCTGTTGAAAGTTTGAAACTTCTCTCTAGAATTTTCAAAATCCATGTCCACATGTTTCCAATTTCACGTCAAAAAATGGCTAAAATTCCAGTTGAAATTTTTTCAAAGTCCCTTAAAAATTTTCCAATTTTTGTCCCAATTCTTCCCATTCCCATTGAAACTTTTCAAATCCCTCTCAAAACTGTTGAAATTCTGTTGAAGCTTTTAAAATTCTCTCTAGAATTTTCAAAATCCATGGCCACATGTTTACAATTTCACGTCAAAATTGCGAAAATTCCAGTTGAAATTTTTTCAAAGTCCCTTAACAATTTTCCAATTTTTGTCCCAATTCTTCCCATTCCCATTGAAACTTTTCAAATCCCTCTCAAAATTGTTGAAATTCTGTTGAAGCTTTTAAAATTCTCTCTAGAATTTTCAAAATCCACGTCAATATGTTTACAATTTCACGTCAAAATTGCTAAAATTCCAGTTGAAATTTTTTCAAAGTCCCTTCAAAATTTTCCAATTTTCGTCCCAATTCTTCCCATTCCCACTGAAACTTTTCAAATCCCTCTCAAAATTGTTGAAATTCTGTTGAAGCTTTTAAAATTCTCTCTAGAATTTTCAAAATCCATGGCCACATGTTTACAATTTCACGTCAAAATTGCGAAAATTCCAGTTGAAATTTTTTCAAAGTCCCTTAAAAATTTTCCAATTTTTGTCCCAATTCTTCCCATTCCCATTGAAACTTTTCAAATCCCTCTCAAAATTGTTGAAATTCTCTTGAAGCTTTTAAAATTCTCTCTAGAATTTTCAAAATCCATGGCCACATGTTTACAATTTCACATAAAAAAATGGCTAAAATTCCAGTTGCAATTTTTTCAAAGTCCCTTAAAAATTTTCCAATTTTTGTCCCAATTCTTCCCATTCCCATTGAAACTTTTCAAATCCCTCTCCAAATTGTTGAAATTCTCTTGAAGCTTTTAAAATTCTCTCTAGAATTTTCAAAATCCATGGCCACATGTTTACAATTTCACGTCAAAAAATGGCTAAAATTCCAGTTGAAATTTTTTCAAAGTCCCTTAAAAATTTTCCAATTTTTGTCCCAATTCTTCCCATTCCCATTGAAACTTTTCAAATCCCTCTCAAAATTGTTGAAATTCTGTTGAAGCTTTTAAAATTCTCTCTAGAATTTTCAAAATCCATGTCCACATGTTTACAATTTCACGTCAAAAAATGGCTAAAATTCCAGTTGAAATTTTTTCAAAGTCCCTGAAAAATTTTCCAATTTTTGTCCCAATTCCTCCCATTCACATTGAAACTTTTCAAATCCCTCTCAAAATGGTTGACATTCTGTTGAAGCTTTTAAAATTCTCTCTAGAATTTTCAAAATCCATGGCCACATGTTTACAATTTCACATAAAAAAATGGCTAAAATTCCAGTTGAAATTTTTTCAAAGTCCCTTAAAAATTTTCCAATTTTTGTCCCAATTCTTCCCATTCCCATTGAAACTTTTCAAATCCCTCTCAAAATTGTTGAAATTCTCTTGAAGCTTTTAAAATTCTCTCTAGAATTTTCAAAATCCATGTCCACATGTTTACAATTTCATGTCAAAAAATTGCTAAAATTCCAGTTGAAATTTTTTCAAAGTCCCTTAAAAATTTTCCAATTTTTGTCCCAATTCTTCCCATTCCCATTGAAACTTTTCAAATCCCTCTCAAAATTGTTGAAATTCTCTTGAAGCTTTTAAAATTCTCTCTAGAATTTTCAAAATCCATGTCCACATGTTTACAATTTCACGTCAAAAAATGGCTAA
Source organism: Streptopelia decaocto (assembly GCF_964273445.1). NCBI lineage: Eukaryota > Metazoa > Chordata > Aves > Columbiformes > Columbidae > Streptopelia > Streptopelia decaocto. Next base: position 45,213 of record NW_028116779.1, read on the forward strand.
AATTCCAGTTGAAATTTTTTCAAAGTCCCTTAAAAATTTTCCAATTTTCGTCCCAATTCTTCCCATTCCCATTGAAACTTTTCAAATCCCTCTCAAAACTGTTGAAATTCTGTTGAAGCTTTTAAAATTCTCTCTAGAATTTTCAAAATTTATGTCCACATGTTTACAATTTCACGTCAAAAAATGGCTAAAATTCCAGTTGAAATTTTTTCAAAGTCCCTGAAAAATTTTCCAATTTTTGTCCCAATTCTTCCCATTCCCATTGAAACTTTTCAAATCCCTCTCAAAACTGTTGAAATCCTATTGAAAGTTTGAAACTTCTCTCTAGAATTTTCAAAATCCACGTCAACATGTTTACAATTTCACGTCAAAATTGCTAAAATTCCAGTTGAAATTTTTTCAAAGTCCCTTAAAAATTTTCCAATTTTCGTCCCAATTCTTCCCATTCCCATTGAAACTTTTCAAATCCCTCTCAAAACTGTTGAAATTCTGTTGAAGCTTTTAAAATTCTCTCTAGAATTTTCAAAATCCATGGCCACATGTTTACAATTTCACGTCAAAATTGCTAAAATTCCAGTTGAAATTTTTTCAAAGTCCCTTAAAAATTTTCCAATTTTTGTCCCAATTCTTCCCATTCCCATTGAAACTTTTCAAATCCCTCTCAAAACTGTTGAAATCCTATTGAAAGTTTGAAACTTCTCTCTAGAATTTTCAAAATCCACGTCAACATGTTTACAATTTCACGTCAAAATGGCTAAAATTCCAGTTGAAATTTTTTCAAAGTCCCTTAACAATTTTCCAATTTTTGTCCCAATTCTTCCCATTCCCATTGAAACTTTTCAAATCCCTCTCAAAATTGTTGAAATTCTCTTGAAGCTTTTAAAATTCTCTCTAGAATTTTCAAAATCCATGTCCACATGTTTACAATTTCACGTCAAAAAATGGCTAAAATTCCAGTTGAAATTTTTTCAAAGTCCCTTAAAAATTTTCCAATTTTTGTCCCAATTCCTCCCATTCCCATTGAAACTTTTCAGATCACTCTCAAAATTGTTGAAATTCTCTTGAAGCTTTTAAAATTCTCTCTAGAATTTTCAAAATCCATGTCCACATGTTTCCAATTTCACGTCAAAAAATGGCTAAAATTCCAGTTGAAATTTTTTCAAAGTCCCTTAAAAATTTTCCAATTTTTGTCCCAATTCTTCCCATTCCCATTGAAACTTTTCAAATCCCTCTCAAAATTGTTGAAATTCTGTTGAAACTTTTAAAATTCTCTCTAGAATTTTCAAAATCCATGTCCACATGTTTACAATTTCACGTCAAAAAATTGCTAAAATTCCAGTTGAAATTTTTTCAAAGTCCCTTAAAAATTTTCCAATTTTCGTCCCAGTTCTTCCCATTCCACTTGAAACTTTTCAAATCCCTCTCAAAACTGTTGAAATCCTATTGAAAGTTTGAAACTTCTCTCTAGAATTTTCAAAATCCACGTCAACATGTTTACAATTTCACGTCAAAATTGCTAAAATTCCAGTTGAAATTTTTTCAAAGTCCCTTAAAAATTTTCCAATTTTCGTCCCAATTCTTCCCATTCCCATTGAAACTTTTCAAATCCCTCTCAAAACTGTTGAAATTCTGTTGAAGCTTTTAAAATTCTCTCTAGAATTTTCAAAATCCACGTCAATATGTTTACAATTTCACGTCAAAATTGCTAAAATTCCAGTTGAAATTTTTTCAAAGTCCCTTCAAAATTTTCCAATTTTCGTCCCAATTCTTCCCATTCCCACTGAAACTTTTCAAATCCCTCTCAAAATTGTTGAAATTCTGTTGAAGCTTTTAAAATTCTCTCTAGAATTTTCAAAATCCATGGCCACATGTTTACAATTTCACGTCAAAATTGCGAAAATTCCAGTTGAAATTTTTTCAAAGTCCCTTAAAAATTTTCCAATTTTTGTCCCAATTCTTCCCATTCACATTGAAACTTTTCAAATCCCTCTCAAAATTGTTGAAATTCTCTTGAAGCTTTTAAAATTCTCTCTAGAATTTTCAAAATCCATGGCCACATGTTTACAATTTCACGTCAAAAAATTGCTAAAATTCCAGTTGAAATTTTTTCAAAGTCCCTTAAAAATTTTCCAATTTTTGTCCCAATTCTTCCCATTCCCATTGAAACTTTTCAAATCCCTCTCAAAATTGTTGAAATTCTCTTGAAGCTTTTAAAATTCTCTCTAGAATTTTCAAAATCCATGTCCACATGTTTACAATTTCACGTCAAAAAATGGCTAAAATTCCAGTTGAAATTTTTTCAAAGTCCCTTAAAAATTTTCCAATTTTCGTCCCAATTCTTCCCATTCCCATTGAAACTTTTCAAATCCCTCTCAAAACTGTTGAAATTCTGTTGAAGCTTTTAAAATTCTCTCTAGAATTTTCAAAATCCATGGCCACATGTTTACAATTTCACGTCAAAAAATGGCTAAAATTCCAGTTGAAATTTTTTCAAAGTCCCTTAAAAATTTTCCAATTTTCGTCCCAATTCTTCCCATTCCCATTGAAACTTTTCAAATCCCTCTCAAAACTGTTGAAATTCTGTTGAAGCTTTTAAAATTCTCTCTAGAATTTTCAAAATTTATGTCCACATGTTTACAATTTCACGTCAAAAAATGGCTAAAATTCCAGTTGAAATTTTTTCAAAGTCCCTGAAAAATTTTCCAATTTTTGTCCCAATTCTTCCCATTCCCATTGAAACTTTTCAAATCCCTCTCAAAACTGTTGAAATCCTATTGAAAGTTTGAAACTTCTCTCTAGAATTTTCAAAATCCACGTCAACATGTTTACAATTTCACGTCAAAATTGCTAAAATTCCAGTTGAAATTTTTTCAAAGTCCCTTAAAAATTTTCCAATTTTCGTCCCAATTCTTCCCATTCCCATTGAAACTTTTCAAATCCCTCTCAAAACTGTTGAAATTCTGTTGAAGCTTTTAAAATTCTCTCTAGAATTTTCAAAATCCATGGCCACATGTTTACAATTTCACGTCAAAATTGCTAAAATTCCAGTTGAAATTTTTTCAAAGTCCCTTAAAAATTTTCCAATTTTTGTCCCAATTCCTCCCATTCCCATTGAAACTTTTCAGATCACTCTCAAAATTGTTGAAATCCTGTTGAAAGTTTGAAACTTCTCTCTAGAATTTTCAAAATCCATGTCCACATGTTTCCAATTTCACGTCAAAAAATGGCTAAAATTCCAGTTGAAATTTTTTCAAAGTCCCTTAAAAATTTTCCAATTTTTGTCCCAATTCTTCCCATTCCCATTGAAACTTTTCAAATCCCTCTCAAAATTGTTGAAATTCTGTTGAAGCTTTTAAAATTCTCTCTAGAATTTTCAAAATCCATGTCCACATGTTTACAATTTCACGTCAAAAAATTGCTAAAATTCCAGTTGAAATTTTTTCAAAGTCCCTTAAAAATTTTCCAATTTTCGTCCCAGTTCTTCCCATTCCGCTTGAAACTTTTCAAATCCCTCTCAAAACTGTTGAAATCCTATTGAAAGTTTGAAACTTCTCTCTAGAATTTTCAAAATCCACGTCAACATGTTTACAATTTCACGTCAAAATTGCTAAAATTCCAGTTGAAATTTTTTCAAAGTCCCTTAAAAATTTTCCAATTTTCGTCCCAATTCTTCCCATTCCCATTGAAACTTTTCAAATCCCTCTCAAAACTGTTGAAATTCTGTTGAAGCTTTTAAAATTCTCTCTAGAATTTTCAAAATCCACGTCAATATGTTTACAATTTCACGTCAAAATTGCTAAAATTCCAGTTGAAATTTTTTCAAAGTCCCTTCAAAATTTTCCAATTTTCGTCCCAATTCTTCCCATTCCCACTGAAACTTTTCAAATCCCTCTCAAAACTGTTGAAATTCTGTTGAAGCTTTTAAAATTCTCTCTAGAATTTTCAAAATCCATGGCCACATGTTTACAATTTCACGTCAAAATTGCGAAAATTCCAGTTGAAATTTTTTCAAAGTCCCTTAAAAATTTTCCAATTTTTGTCCCAATTCTTCCCATTCACATTGAAACTTTTCAAATCCCTCTCAAAATTGTTGAAATTCTCTTGAAGCTTTTAAAATTCTCTCTAGAATTTTCAAAATCCATGGCCACATGTTTACAATTTCACGTCAAAAAATTGCTAAAATTCCAGTTGAAATTTTTTCAAAGTCCCTTAAAAATTTTCCAATTTTTGTCCCAATTCTTCCCATTCCCATTGAAACTTTTCAAATCCCTCTCAAAACTGTTGAAATTCTGTTGAAGCTTTTAAAATTCTCTCTAGAATTTTCAAAATCCATGGCCACATGTTTACAATTTCACGTCAAAAAATGGCTAAAATTCCAGTTGAAATTTTTTCAAAGTCCCTTAAAAATTTTCCAATTTTTGTCCCAATTCTTCCCATTCCCATTGAAACTTTTCAAATCCCTCTCAAAATGGTTGAAATTCTGTTGAAGCTTTTAAAATTCTCTCTAGAATTTTCAAAATTTATGTCCACATGTTCACAATTTCACGTAAAAAAATGGCTAAAATTCCAGTTGAAATTTTTTCAAAGTCCCTTAAAAATTTTCCAATTTTTGTCCCAATTCTTCCCATTCCCATTGAAACTTTTCAAATCCCTCTCAAAACTGTTGAAATCCTATTGAAAGTTTGAAACTTCTCTCTAGAATTTTCAAAATCCACGTCAACATGTTTACAATTTCACGTCAAAATTGCTAAAATTCCAGTTGAAATTTTTTCAAAGTCCCTTAAAAATTTTCCAATTTTCGTCCCAATTCTTCCCATTCCCATTGAAACTTTTCAAATCCCTCTCAAAACTGTTGAAATTCTGTTGAAGCTTTTAAAATTCTCTCTAGAATTTTCAAAATCCATGGCCACATGTTTACAATTTCACGTCAAAATTGCGAAAATTCCAGTTGAAATTTTTTCAAAGTCCCTTAAAAATTTTCCAATTTTTGTCCCAATTCTTCCCATTCCCATTGAAACTTTTCAAATCCCTCTCAAAACTGTTGAAATCCTATTGAAAGTTTGAAACTTCTCTCTAGAATTTTCAAAATCCACGTCAACATGTTTACAATTTCACGTCAAAATTGCTAAAATTCCAGTTGAAATTTTTTCAAAGTCCCTTAAAAATTTTCCAATTTTTGTCCCAATTCTTCCCATTCCCATTGAAACTTTTCAAATCCCTCTCAAAATTGTTGAAATTCTCTTGAAGCTTTTAAAATTCTCTCTAGAATTTTCAAAATCCATGTCCACATGTTTACAATTTCACGTCAAAAAATGGCTAAAATTCCAGTTGAAATTTTTTCAAAGTCCCTTAAAAATTTTCCAATTTTTGTCCCAATTCCTCCCATTCCCATTGAAACTTTTCAGATCACTCTCAAAATTGTTGAAATCCTGTTGAAAGTTTGAAACTTCTCTCTAGAATTTTCAAAATCCATGTCCACATGTTTCCAATTTCACGTCAAAAAATGGCTAAAATTCCAGTTGAAATTTTTTCAAAGTCCCTTAAAAATTTTCCAATTTTTGTCCCAATTCTTCCCATTCCCATTGAAACTTTTCAAATCCCTCTCAAAATTGTTGAAATTCTGTTGAAGCTTTTAAAATTCTCTCTAGAATTTTCAAAATCCATGTCCACATGTTTACAATTTCACGTCAAAAAATTGCTAAAATTCCAGTTGAAATTTTTTCAAAGTCCCTTAAAAATTTTCCAATTTTCGTCCCAGTTCTTCCCATTCCACTTGAAACTTTTCAAATCCCTCTCAAAACTGTTGAAATCCTATTGAAAGTTTGAAACTTCTCTCTAGAATTTTCAAAATCCACGTCAACATGTTTACAATTTCACGTCAAAATTGCTAAAATTCCAGTTGAAATTTTTTCAAAGTCCCTTAAAAATTTTCCAATTTTCGTCCCAATTCTTCCCATTCCCATTGAAACTTTTCAAATCCCTCTCAAAACTGTTGAAATTCTGTTGAAGCTTTTAAAATTCTCTCTAGAATTTTCAAAATCCATGGCCACATGTTTACAATTTCACGTCAAAATTGCGAAAATTCCAGTTGAAATTTTTTCAAAGTCCCTTAAAAATTTTCCAATTTTTGTCCCAATTCCTCCCATTCACATTGAAACTTTTCAAATCCCTCTCAAAATTGTTGAAATTCTGTTGAAGCTTTTAAAATTCTCTCTAGAATTTTCAAAATCCATGGCCACATGTTTACAATTTCACGTCAAAAAATTGCTAAAATTCCAGTTGAAATTTTTTCAAAGTCCCTGAAAAATTTTCCAATTTTTGTCCCAATTCTTCCCATTCCCATTGAAACTTTTCAAATCCCTCTCAAAATTGTTGAAATTCTGTTGAAGCTTTTAAAATTCTCTCTAGAATTTTCAAAATCCATGTCCACATGTTTACAATTTCACGTCAAAAAATGGCTAAAATTCCAGTTGAAATTTTTTCAAAGTCCCTTAAAAATTTTCCAATTTTTGTCCCAATTCTTCCCATTCCCATTGAAACTTTTCAAATCCCTCTCAAAATTGTTGAAATTCTCTTGAAGCTTTTAAAATTCTCTCTAGAATTTTCAAAATCCATGTCCACATGTTTACAATTTCACGTCAAAAAATTGCTAAAATTCCAGTTGAAATTTTTTCAAAGTCCCTTAAAAATTTTCCAATTTTCGTCCCAGTTCTTCCCATTCCACTTGAAACTTTTCAAATCCCTCTCAAAACTGTTGAAATCCTATTGAAAGTTTGAAACTTCTCTCTAGAATTTTCAAAATCCACGTCAACATGTTTACAATTTCACGTCAAAATTGCTAAAATTCCAGTTGAAATTTTTTCAAAGTCCCTTAAAAATTTTCCAATTTTCGTCCCAATTCTTCCCATTCCCATTGAAACTTTTCAAATCCCTCTCAAAACTGTTGAAATTCTGTTGAAGCTTTTAAAATTCTCTCTAGAATTTTCAAAATCCATGGCCACATGTTTACAATTTCACGTCAAAATTGCGAAAATTCCAGTTGAAATTTTCTCAAAGTCCCTTAAAAATTTTCCAATTTTTGTCCCAATTCCTCCCATTCACATTGAAACTTTTCAAATCCCTCTCAAAATTGTTGAAATTCTGTTGAAGCTTTTAAAATTCTCTCTAGAATTTTCAAAATCCATGGCCACATGTTTACAATTTCACGTCAAAAAATGGCTAAAATTCCAGTTGAAATTTTTTCAAAGTCCCTGAAAAATTTTCCAATTTTTGTCCCAATTCTTCCCATTCCCATTGAAACTTTTCAAATCCCTCTCAAAATTGTTGAAATTCTGTTGAAGCTTTTAAAATTCTCTCTAGAATTTTCAAAATCCATGTCCACATGTTTACAATTTCACGTCAAAAAATGGCTAAAATTCCAGTTGAAATTTTTTCAAAGTCCCTTAAAAATTTTCCAATTTTTGTCCCAATTCTTCCCATTCCCATTGAAACTTTTCAAATCCCTCTCAAAATTGTTGAAATTCTCTTGAAGCTTTTAAAATTCTCTCTAGAATTTTCAAAATCCATGTCCACATGTTTACAATTTCACGTCAAAAAATTGCTAAAATTCCAGTTGAAATTTTTTCAAAGTCCCTTAAAAATTTTCCAATTTTCGTCCCAGTTCTTCCCATTCCACTTGAAACTTTTCAAATCCCTCTCAAAACTGTTGAAATCCTATTGAAAGTTTGAAACTTCTCTCTAGAATTTTCAAAATCCACGTCAACATGTTTACAATTTCACGTCAAAATTGCTAAAATTCCAGTTGAAATTTTTTCAAAGTCCCTTAAAAATTTTCCAATTTTCGTCCCAATTCTTCCCATTCCCATTGAAACTTTTCAAATCCCTCTCAAAACTGTTGAAATTCTGTTGAAGCTTTTAAAATTCTCTCTAGAATTTTCAAAATCCATGTCCACATGTTTACACTTTCACGTCAAAATTGCTAAAATTCCAGTTGAAATTTTTTCAAAGTCCCTTAACAATTTTCCAATTTTTGTCCCAATTCTTCCCATTCCCATTGAAACTTTTCAAATCCCTCTCAAAATTGTTGAAATTCTCTTGAAGCTTTTAAAATTCTCTCTAGAACTTTCAAAATCCATGTCCACATGTTTACAATTTCACGTCAAAAAATTGCTAAAATTCCAGTTGAAATTTTTTCAAAGTCCCTTAAAAATTTTCCAATTTTCGTCCCAGTTCTTCCCATTCCACTTGAAACTTTTCAAATCCCTCTCAAAACTGTTGAAATCCTATTGAAAGTTTGAAACTTCTCTCTAGAATTTTCAAAATCCACGTCAACATGTTTACAATTTCACGTCAAAATTGCTAAAATTCCAGTTGAAATTTTTTCAAAGTCCCTTAAAAATTTTCCAATTTTCGTCCCAATTCTTCCCATTCCCATTGAAACTTTTCAAATCCCTCTCAAAACTGTTGAAATTCTGTTGAAGCTTTTAAAATTCTCTCTAGAATTTTCAAAATCCATGGCCACATGTTTACAATTTCACGTCAAAATTGCGAAAATTCCAGTTGAAATTTTTTCAAAGTCCCTTAAAAATTTTCCAATTTTTGTCCCAATTCCTCCCATTCACATTGAAACTTTTCAAATCCCTCTCAAAATTGTTGAAATTCTGTTGAAGCTTTTAAAATTCTCTCTAGAATTTTCAAAATCCATGGCCACATGTTTACAATTTCACGTCAAAAAATTGCTAAAATTCCAGTTGAAATTTTTTCAAAGTCCCTGAAAAATTTTCCAATTTTTGTCCCAATTCTTCCCATTCCCATTGAAACTTTTCAAATCCCTCTCAAAACTGTTGAAATTCTGTTGAAGCTTTTAAAATTCTCTCTAGAATTTTCAAAATCCATGGCCACATGTTTACAATTTCACGTCAAAAAATGGCTAAAATTCCAGTTGAAATTTTTTCAAAGTCCCTTAAAAATTTTCCAATTTTTGTCCCAATTCTTCCCATTCCCATTGAAACTTTTCAAATCCCTCTCAAAATGGTTGAAATTCTGTTGAAGCTTTTAAAATTCTCTCTAGAATTTTCAAAATTTATGTCCACATGTTCACAATTTCACGTAAAAAAATGGCTAAAATTCCAGTTGAAATTTTTTCAAAGTCCCTTAAAAATTTTCCAATTTTTGTCCCAATTCTTCCCATTCCCATTGAAACTTTTCAAATCCCTCTCAAAACTGTTGAAATCCTATTGAAAGTTTGAAACTTCTCTCTAGAATTTTCAAAATCCACGTCAACATGTTTACAATTTCACGTCAAAATTGCTAAAATTCCAGTTGAAATTTTTTCAAAGTCCCTTAAAAATTTTCCAATTTTCGTCCCAATTCTTCCCATTCCCATTGAAACTTTTCAAATCCCTCTCAAAACTGTTGAAATTCTGTTGAAGCTTTTAAAATTCTCTCTAGAATTTTCAAAATCCATGGCCACATGTTTACAATTTCACGTCAAAATTGCGAAAATTCCAGTTGAAATTTTTTCAAAGTCCCTTAAAAATTTTCCAATTTTTGTCCCAATTCTTCCCATTCCCATTGAAACTTTTCAAATCCCTCTCAAAATTGTTGAAATTCTCTTGAAGCTTTTAAAATTCTCTCTAGAATTTTCAAAATCCATGTCCACATGTTTACAATTTCACGTCAAAAAATGGCTAAAATTCCAGTTGAAATTTTTTCAAAGTCCCTTAAAAATTTTCCAATTTTTGTCCCAATTCCTCCCATTCCCATTGAAACTTTTCAGATCACTCTCAAAATTGTTGAAATCCTGTTGAAAGTTTGAAACTTCTCTCTAGAATTTTCAAAATCCATGTCCACATGTTTCCAATTTCACGTCAAAAAATGGCTAAAATTCCAGTTGAAATTTTTTCAAAGTCCCTTAAAAATTTTCCAATTTTTGTCCCAATTCTTCCCATTCCCATTGAAACTTTTCAAATCCCTCTCAAAATTGTTGAAATTCTGTTGAAGCTTTTAAAATTCTCTCTAGAATTTTCAAAATCCATGTCCACATGTTTACAATTTCACGTCAAAAAATTGCTAAAATTCCAGTTGAAATTTTTTCAAAGTCCCTTAAAAATTTTCCAATTTTCGTCCCAGTTCTTCCCATTCCACTTGAAACTTTTCAAATCCCTCTCAAAACTGTTGAAATCCTATTGAAAGTTTGAAACTTCTCTCTAGAATTTTCAAAATCCACGTCAACATGTTTACAATTTCACGTCAAAATTGCTAAAATTCCAGTTGAAATTTTTTCAAAGTCCCTTAAAAATTTTCCAATTTTCGTCCCAATTCTTCCCATTCCCATTGAAACTTTTCAAATCCCTCTCAAAACTGTTGAAATTCTGTTGAAGCTTTTAAAATTCTCTCTAGAATTTTCAAAATCCACGTCAATATGTTTACAATTTCACGTCAAAATTGCTAAAATTCCAGTTGAAATTTTTTCAAAGTCCCTTCAAAATTTTCCAATTTTCGTCCCAATTCTTCCCATTCCCACTGAAACTTTTCAAATCCCTCTCAAAATTGTTGAAATTCTGTTGAAGCTTTTAAAATTCTCTCTAGAATTTTCAAAATCCATGGCCACATGTTTACAATTTCACGTCAAAATTGCGAAAATTCCAGTTGAAATTTTTTCAAAGTCCCTTAAAAATTTTCCAATTTTTGTCCCAATTCTTCCCATTCACATTGAAACTTTTCAAATCCCTCTCAAAATTGTTGAAATTCTCTTGAAGCTTTTAAAATTCTCTCTAGAATTTTCAAAATCCATGTCCACATGTTTACAATTTCACGTCAAAAAATGGCTAAAATTCCAGTTGAAATTTTTTCAAAGTCCCTTAAAAATTTTCCAATTTTTGTCCCAATTCTTCCCATTCCCATTGAAACTTTTCAAATCCCTCTCAAAATTGTTGAAATTCTCTTGAAGCTTTTAAAATTCTCTCTAGAATTTTCAAAATCCATGTCCACATGTTTACAATTTCACGTCAAAAAATTGCTAAAATTCCAGTTGAAATTTTTTCAAAGTCCCTTAAAAATTTTCCAATTTTCGTCCCAGTTCTTCCCATTCCACTTGAAACTTTTCAAATCCCTCTCAAAACTGTTGAAATCCTATTGAAAGTTTGAAACTTCTCTCTAGAATTTTCAAAATCCACGTCAACATGTTTACAATTTCACGTCAAAATTGCTAAAATTCCAGTTGAAATTTTTTCAAAGTCCCTTAAAAATTTTCCAATTTTCGTCCCAATTCTTCCCATTCCCATTGAAACTTTTCAAATCCCTCTCAAAACTGTTGAAATTCTGTTGAAGCTTTTAAAATTCTCTCTAGAATTTTCAAAATCCATGGCCACATGTTTACAATTTCACGTCAAAATTGCGAAAATTCCAGTTGAAATTTTCTCAAAGTCCCTTAAAAATTTTCCAATTTTTGTCCCAATTCCTCCCATTCACATTGAAACTTTTCAAATCCCTCTCAAAATTGTTGAAATTCTGTTGAAGCTTTTAAAATTCTCTCTAGAATTTTCAAAATCCATGGCCACATGTTTACAATTTCACGTCAAAAAATGGCTAAAATTCCAGTTGAAATTTTTTCAAAGTCCCTTAAAAATTTTCCAATTTTTGTCCCAATTCTTCCCATTCCCATTGAAACTTTTCAAATCCCTCTCAAAATTGTTGAAATTCTGTTGAAGCTTTTAAAATTCTCTCTAGAATTTTCAAAATCCATGTCCACATGTTTACAATTTCACGTCAAAAAATGGCTAAAATTCCAGTTGAAATTTTTTCAAAGTCCCTTAAAAATTTTCCAATTTTTGTCCCAATTCTTCCCATTCCCATTGAAACTTTTCAAATCCCTCTCAAAATTGTTGAAATTCTCTTGAAGCTTTTAAAATTCTCTCTAGAATTTTCAAAATCCATGTCCACATGTTTACAATTTCACGTCAAAAAATTGCTAAAATTCCAGTTGAAATTTTTTCAAAGTCCCTTAAAAATTTTCCAATTTTCGTCCCAGTTCTTCCCATTCCACTTGAAACTTTTCAAATCCCTCTCAAAACTGTTGAAATCCTATTGAAAGTTTGAAACTTCTCTCTAGAATTTTCAAAATCCACGTCAACATGTTTACAATTTCACGTCAAAATTGCTAAAATTCCAGTTGAAATTTTTTCAAAGTCCCTTAAAAATTTTCCAATTTTCGTCCCAATTCTTCCCATTCCCATTGAAACTTTTCAAATCCCTCTCAAAACTGTTGAAATTCTGTTGAAGCTTTTAAAATTCTCTCTAGAATTTTCAAAATCCATGTCCACATGTTTACACTTTCACGTCAAAATTGCTAAAATTCCAGTTGAAATTTTTTCAAAGTCCCTTAACAATTTTCCAATTTTTGTCCCAATTCTTCCCATTCCCATTGAAACTTTTCAAATCCCTCTCAAAATTGTTGAAATTCTCTTGAAGCTTTTAAAATTCTCTCTAGAACTTTCAAAATCCATGTCCACATGTTTACAATTTCACGTCAAAAAATTGCTAAAATTCCAGTTGAAATTTTTTCAAAGTCCCTTAAAAATTTTCCAATTTTCGTCCCAGTTCTTCCCATTCCACTTGAAACTTTTCAAATCCCTCTCAAAACTGTTGAAATCCTATTGAAAGTTTGAAACTTCTCTCTAGAATTTTCAAAATCCACGTCAACATGTTTACAATTTCACGTCAAAATTGCTAAAATTCCAGTTGAAATTTTTTCAAAGTCCCTTAAAAATTTTCCAATTTTCGTCCCAATTCTTCCCATTCCCATTGAAACTTTTCAAATCCCTCTCAAAACTGTTGAAATTCTGTTGAAGCTTTTAAAATTCTCTCTAGAATTTTCAAAATCCATGGCCACATGTTTACAATTTCACGTCAAAATTGCTAAAATTCCAGTTGAAATTTTTTCAAAGTCCCTTAACAATTTTCCAATTTTTGTCCCAATTCTTCCCATTCCCATTGAAACTTTTCAAATCCCTCTCAAAATTGTGGAAATTCTGTTGAAGCTTTTAAAATTCTCTCTAGAATTTTCAAAATCCACGTCAATATGTTTACAATTTCACGTCAAAAAATGGCTAAAATTCCAGTTGAAATTTTTTCAAAGTCCCTGAAAAATTTTCCAATTTTTGTCCCAATTCTTCCCATTCCCATTGAAACTTTTCAAATCCCTCTCAAAATTGTTGAAATTCTGTTGAAGCTTTTAAAATTCTCTCTAGAATTTTCAAAATCCATGTCCACATGTTTACAATTTCACGTCAAAAAATGGCTAAAATTCCAGTTGAAATTTTTTCAAAGTCCCTTAAAAATTTTCCAATTTTTGTCCCAATTCTTCCCATTCCCATTGAAACTTTTCAAATCCCTCTCAAAATTGTTGAAATTCTCTTGAAGCTTTTAAAATTCTCTCTAGAATTTTCAAAATCCATGTCCACATGTTTACAATTTCACGTCAAAAAATTGCTAAAATTCCAGTTGAAATTTTTTCAAAGTCCCTTAAAAATTTTCCAATTTTCGTCCCAGTTCTTCCCATTCCACTTGAAACTTTTCAAATCCCTCTCAAAACTGTTGAAATCCTATTGAAAGTTTGAAACTTCTCTCTAGAATTTTCAAAATCCACGTCAACATGTTTACAATTTCACGTCAAAATTGCTAAAATTCCAGTTGAAATTTTTTCAAAGTCCCTTAAAAATTTTCCAATTTTTGTCCCAATTCCTCCCATTCCCATTGAAACTTTTCAGATCACTCTCAAAATTGTTGAAATCCTGTTGAAAGTTTGAAACTTCTCTCTAGAATTTTCAAAATCCATGTCCACATGTTTCCAATTTCACGTCAAAAAATGGCTAAAATTCCAGTTGAAATTTTTTCAAAGTCCCTTAAAAATTTTCCAATTTTTGTCCCAATTCTTCCCATTCCCATTGAAACTTTTCAAATCCCTCTCAAAATTGTTGAAATTCTGTTGAAGCTTTTAAAATTCTCTCTAGAATTTTCAAAATCCATGTCCACATGTTTACAATTTCACGTCAAAAAATTGCTAAAATTCCAGTTGAAATTTTTTCAAAGTCCCTTAAAAATTTTCCAATTTTCGTCCCAGTTCTTCCCATTCCACTTGAAACTTTTCAAATCCCTCTCAAAACTGTTGAAATCCTATTGAAAGTTTGAAACTTCTCTCTAGAATTTTCAAAATCCACGTCAACATGTTTACAATTTCACGTCAAAATTGCTAAAATTCCAGTTGAAATTTTTTCAAAGTCCCTTAAAAATTTTCCAATTTTCGTCCCAATTCTTCCCATTCCCATTGAAACTTTTCAAATCCCTCTCAAAACTGTTGAAATTCTGTTGAAGCTTTTAAAATTCGCTCTAGAATTTTCAAAATCCATGGCCACATGTTTACAATTTCACGTCAAAATTGCGAAAATTCCAGTTGAAATTTTTTCAAAGTCCCTTAAAAATTTTCCAATTTTTGTCCCAATTCCTCCCATTCACATTGAAACTTTTCAAATCCCTCTCAAAATTGTTGAAATTCTGTTGAAGCTTTTAAAATTCTCTCTAGAATTTTCAAAATCCATGTCCACATGTTTACAATTTCACGTCAAAAAATGGCTAAAATTCCAGTTGAAATTTTTTCAAAGTCCCTTAAAAATTTTCCAATTTTTGTCCCAATTCTTCCCATTCCCATTGAAACTTTTCAAATCCCTCTCAAAATTGTTGAAATTCTCTTGAAGCTTTTAAAATTCTCTCTAGAATTTTCAAAATCCATGTCCACATGTTTACAATTTCACGTCAAAAAATTGCTAAAATTCCAGTTGAAATTTTTTCAAAGTCCCTTAAAAATTTTCCAATTTTCGTCCCAGTTCTTCCCATTCCACTTGAAACTTTTCAAATCCCTCTCAAAACTGTTGAAATCCTATTGAAAGTTTGAAACTTCTCTCTAGAATTTTCAAAATCCACGTCAACATGTTTACAATTTCACGTCAAAATTGCTAAAATTCCAGTTGAAATTTTTTCAAAGTCCCTTAAAAATTTTCCAATTTTCGTCCCAATTCTTCCCATTCCCATTGAAACTTTTCAAATCCCTCTCAAAACTGTTGAAATTCTGTTGAAGCTTTTAAAATTCTCTCTAGAATTTTCAAAATCCATGGCCACATGTTTACAATTTCACGTCAAAATTGCGAAAATTCCAGTTGAAATTTTTTCAAAGTCCCTTAAAAATTTTCCAATTTTTGTCCCAATTCCTCCCATTCACATTGAAACTTTTCAAATCCCTCTCAAAATTGTTGAAATTCTGTTGAAGCTTTTAAAATTCTCTCTAGAATTTTCAAAATCCATGGCCACATGTTTACAATTTCACGTCAAAAAATGGCTAAAATTCCAGTTGAAATTTTTTCAAAGTCCCTTAAAAATTTTCCAATTTTTGTCCCAATTCTTCCCATTCCCATTGAAACTTTTCAAATCCCTCTCAAAATTGTTGAAATTCTGTTGAAGCTTTTAAAATTCTCTCTAGAATTTTCAAAATCCATGTCCACATGTTTACAATTTCACGTCAAAAAATGGCTAAAATTCCAGTTGAAATTTTTTCAAAGTCCCTTAAAAATTTTCCAATTTTTGTCCCAATTCTTCCCATTCCCATTGAAACTTTTCAAATCCCTCTCAAAATTGTTGAAATTCTCTTGAAGCTTTTAAAATTCTCTCTAGAATTTTCAAAATCCATGTCCACATGTTTACAATTTCACGTCAAAAAATTGCTAAAATTCCAGTTGAAATTTTTTCAAAGTCCCTTAAAAATTTTCCAATTTTCGTCCCAGTTCTTCCCATTCCACTTGAAACTTTTCAAATCCCTCTCAAAACTGTTGAAATCCTATTGAAAGTTTGAAACTTCTCTCTAGAATTTTCAAAATCCACGTCAACATGTTTACAATTTCACGTCAAAATTGCGAAAATTCCAGTTGAAATTTTTTCAAAGTCCCTTAAAAATTTTCCAATTTTTGTCCCAATTCCTCCCATTCCCATTGAAACTTTTCAGATCACTCTCAAAATTGTTGAAATCCTGTTGAAAGTTTGAAACTTCTCTCTAGAATTTTCAAAATCCATGTCCACATGTTTCCAATTTCACGTCAAAAAATGGCTAAAATTCCAGTTGAAATTTTTTCAAAGTCCCTTAAAAATTTTCCAATTTTTGTCCCAATTCTTCCCATTCCCATTGAAACTTTTCAAATCCCTCTCAAAATTGTTGAAATTCTGTTGAAGCTTTTAAAATTCTCTCTAGAATTTTCAAAATCCATGTCCACATGTTTACAATTTCACGTCAAAAAATTGCTAAAATTCCAGTTGAAATTTTTTCAAAGTCCCTTAAAAATTTTCCAATTTTCGTCCCAGTTCTTCCCATTCCACTTGAAACTTTTCAAATCCCTCTCAAAACTGTTGAAATCCTATTGAAAGTTTGAAACTTCTCTCTAGAATTTTCAAAATCCACGTCAACATGTTTACAATTTCACGTCAAAATTGCTAAAATTCCAGTTGAAATTTTTTCAAAGTCCCTTAAAAATTTTCCAATTTTCGTCCCAATTCTTCCCATTCCCATTGAAACTTTTCAAATCCCTCTCAAAACTGTTGAAATTCTGTTGAAGCTTTTAAAATTCTCTCTAGAATTTTCAAAATCCATGGCCACATGTTTACAATTTCACGTCAAAATTGCGAAAATTCCAGTTGAAATTTTTTCAAAGTCCCTTAAAAATTTTCCAATTTTTGTCCCAATTCCTCCCATTCCCATTGAAACTTTTCAAATCCCTCTCAAAATTGTTGAAATTCTGTTGAAGCTTTTAAAATTCTCTCTAGAATTTTCAAAATCCATGTCCACATGTTTACAATTTCACGTCAAAAAATGGCTAAAATTCCAGTTGAAATTTTTTCAAAGTCCCTTAAAAATTTTCCAATTTTTGTCCCAATTCTTCCCATTCCCATTGAAACTTTTCAAATCCCTCTCAAAATTGTTGAAATTCTCTTGAAGCTTTTAAAATTCTCTCTAGAATTTTCAAAATCCATGTCCACATGTTTACAATTTCACGTCAAAAAATTGCTAAAATTCCAGTTGAAATTTTTTCAAAGTCCCTTAAAAATTTTCCAATTTTCGTCCCAGTTCTTCCCATTCCACTTGAAACTTTTCAAATCCCTCTCAAAACTGTTGAAATCCTATTGAAAGTTTGAAACTTCTCTCTAGAATTTTCAAAATCCACGTCAACATGTTTACAATTTCACGTCAAAATGGCTAAAATTCCAGTTGAAATTTTTTCAAAGTCCCTTAAAAATTTTCCAATTTTCGTCCCAATTCTTCCCATTCCCATTGAAACTTTTCAAATCCCTCTCAAAACTGTTGAAATTCTGTTGAAGCTTTTAAAATTCTCTCTAGAATTTTCAAAATCCATGGCCACATGTTTACAATTTCACGTCAAAATTGCGAAAATTCCAGTTGAAATTTTTTCAAAGTCCCTTAAAAATTTTCCAATTTTTGTCCCAATTCTTCCCATTCCCATTGAAACTTTTCAAATCCCTCTCAAAACTGTTGAAATCCTATTGAAAGTTTGAAACTTCTCTCTAGAATTTTCAAAATCCACGTCAACATGTTTACAATTTCACGTCAAAATTGCTAAAATTCCAGTTGAAATTTTTTCAAAGTCCCTTCAAAATTTTCCAATTTTCGTCCCAATTCTTCCCATTCCCACTGAAACTTTTCAAATCCCTCTCAAAACTGTTGAAATTCTGTTGAAGCTTTTAAAATTCTCTCTAGAATTTTCAAAATCCATGGCCACATGTTTACAATTTCACGTCAAAATTGCGAAAATTCCAGTTGAAATTTTTTCAAAGTCCCTTAAAAATTTTCCAATTTTTGTCCCAATTCTTCCCATTCCCATTGAAACTTTTCAAATCCCTCTCAAAATTGTTGAAATTCTGTTGAAGCTTTTAAAATTCTCTCTAGAATTTTCAAAATCCATGTCCACATGTTTACAATTTCACGTCAAAATTGCTAAAATTCCAGTTGAAATTTTTTCAAAGTCCCTTAAAAATTTTCCAATTTTTGTCCCAATTCTTCCCATTCCCATTGAAACTTTTCAAATCCCTCTCAAAATTGTTGAAATTCTCTTGAAGCTTTTAAAATTCTCTCTAGAATTTTCAAAATCCATGGCCACATGTTTACAATTTCACATAAAAAAATGGCTAAAATTCCAGTTGAAATTTTTTCAAAGTCCCTTAAAAATTTTCCAATTTTTGTCCCAATTCCTCCCATTCACATTGAAACTTTTCAAATCCCTCTCAAAATTGTTGAAATTCTGTTGAAGCTTTTAAAATTCTCTCTAGAATTTTCAAAATCCATGTCCACATGTTTACAATTTCACGTCAAAAAATGGCTAAAATTCCAGTTGAAATTTTTTCAAAGTCCCTTAAAAATTTTCCAATTTTTGTCCCAATTCTTCTCATTCCCATTGAAACTTTTCAAATCCCTCTCAAAACTGTTGAAATCCTATTGAAAGTTTGAAACTTCTCTCTAGAATTTTCAAAATCCACTTCAAAATATTTACAATTTCACGTCAAAATTGCTAAAATTCCAGTTGAAATTTTTTCAAAGTCCCTTAAAAATTTTCCAATTTTTGTCCCAATTCTTCCCATTCCCATTGAAACTTTTCAAATTCCTCTCAAAACTGTTGAAATCCTATTGAAAGTTTGAAACTTCTCTCTAGAATTTTCAAAATCCACGTCAACATGTTTACAATTTCACGTCAAAATTGCTAAAATTCCAGTTGAAATTTTTTCAAAGTCCCTTCAAAATTTTCCAATTTTCGTCCCAATTCTTCCCATTCCCATTGAAACTTTTCAAATCCCTCTCAAAACTGTTGAAATTCTGTTGAAGCTTTTAAAATTCTCTCTAGAATTTTCAAAATCCATGGCCACATGTTTACAATTTCACGTCAAAATTGCGAAAATTCCAGTTGAAATTTTTTCAAAGTCCCTTAACAATTTTCCAATTTTTGTCCCAATTCTTCCCATTCCCATTGAAACTTTTCAAATCCCTCTCAAAATTGTTGAAATTCTCTTGAAGCTTTTAAAATTCTCTCTAGAATTTTCAAAATCCATGGCCACATGTTTACAATTTCACGTCAAAAAATTGCTAAAATTCCAGTTGAAATTTTTTCAAAGTCCCTTAAAAATTTTCCAATTTTCGTCCCAGTTCTTCCCATTCCACTTGAAACTTTTCAAATCCCTCTCAAAACTGTTGAAATCCTATTGAAAGTTTGAAACTTCTCTCTAGAATTTTCAAAATCCACGTCAACATGTTTACAATTTCACGTCAAAATGGCTAAAATTCCAGTTGAAATTTTTTCAAAGTCCCTTAAAAATTTTCCAATTTTCGTCCCAATTCTTCCCATTCCCATTGAAACTTTTCAAATCCCTCTCAAAACTGTTGAAATTCTGTTGAAGCTTTTAAAATTCTCTCTAGAATTTTCAAAATCCATGGCCACATGTTTACAATTTCACGTCAAAATTGCGAAAATTCCAGTTGAAATTTTTTCAAAGTCCCTTAAAAATTTTCCAATTTTTGTCCCAATTCTTCCCATTCCCATTGAAACTTTTCAAATCCCTCTCAAAACTGTTGAAATCCTATTGAAAGTTTGAAACTTCTCTCTAGAATTTTCAAAATCCACGTCAACATGTTTACAATTTCACGTCAAAATTGCTAAAATTCCAGTTGAAATTTTTTCAAAGTCCCTTCAAAATTTTCCAATTTTCGTCCCAATTCTTCCCATTCCCACTGAAACTTTTCAAATCCCTCTCAAAACTGTTGAAATTCTGTTGAAGCTTTTAAAATTCTCTCTAGAATTTTCAAAATCCATGGCCACATGTTTACAATTTCACGTCAAAATTGCGAAAATTCCAGTTGAAATTTTTTCAAAGTCCCTTAAAAATTTTCCAATTTTTGTCCCAATTCTTCCCATTCCCATTGAAACTTTTCAAATCCCTCTCAAAATTGTTGAAATTCTGTTGAAGCTTTTAAAATTCTCTCTAGAATTTTCAAAATCCATGTCCACATGTTTACAATTTCACGTCAAAATTGCTAAAATTCCAGTTGAAATTTTTTCAAAGTCCCTTAAAAATTTTCCAATTTTTGTCCCAATTCTTCCCATTCCCATTGAAACTTTTCAAATCCCTCTCAAAATTGTTGAAATTCTCTTGAAGCTTTTAAAATTCTCTCTAGAATTTTCAAAATCCATGGCCACATGTTTACAATTTCACATAAAAAAATGGCTAAAATTCCAGTTGAAATTTTTTCAAAGTCCCTTAAAAATTTTCCAATTTTTGTCCCAATTCCTCCCATTCACATTGAAACTTTTCAAATCCCTCTCAAAATTGTTGAAATTCTGTTGAAGCTTTTAAAATTCTCTCTAGAATTTTCAAAATCCATGTCCACATGTTTACAATTTCACGTCAAAAAATGGCTAAAATTCCAGTTGAAATTTTTTCAAAGTCCCTTAAAAATTTTCCAATTTTTGTCCCAATTCTTCTCATTCCCATTGAAACTTTTCAAATCCCTCTCAAAACTGTTGAAATCCTATTGAAAGTTTGAAACTTCTCTCTAGAATTTTCAAAATCCACTTCAAAATATTTACAATTTCACGTCAAAATTGCTAAAATTCCAGTTGAAATTTTTTCAAAGTCCCTTAAAAATTTTCCAATTTTTGTCCCAATTCTTCCCATTCCCATTGAAACTTTTCAAATTCCTCTCAAAACTGTTGAAATCCTATTGAAAGTTTGAAACTTCTCTCTAGAATTTTCAAAATCCACGTCAACATGTTTACAATTTCACGTCAAAATTGCTAAAATTCCAGTTGAAATTTTTTCAAAGTCCCTTAAAAATTTTCCAATTTTCGTCCCAATTCTTCCCATTCCCATTGAAACTTTTCAAATCCCTCTCAAAACTGTTGAAATTCTGTTGAAGCTTTTAAAATTCTCTCTAGAATTTTCAAAATCCATGGCCACATGTTTACAATTTCACGTCAAAATTGCTAAAATTCCAGTTGAAATTTTTTCAAAGTCCCTTAACAATTTTCCAATTTTTGTCCCAATTCTTCCCATTCCCATTGAAACTTTTCAAATCCCTCTCAAAATTGTGGAAATTCTGTTGAAGCTTTTAAAATTCTCTCTAGAATTTTCAAAATCCACGTCAATATGTTTACAATTTCACGTCAAAAAATGGCTAAAATTCCAGTTGAAATTTTTTCAAAGTCCCTTCAAAATTTTCCAATTTTCGTCCCAATTCTTCCCATTCCCACTGAAACTTTTCAAATCCCTCTCAAAACTGTTGAAATTCTGTTGAAGCTTTTAAAATTCTCTCTAGAATTTTCAAAATCCATGGCCACATGTTTACAATTTCACGTCAAAATTGCGAAAATTCCAGTTGAAATTTTTTCAAAGTCCCTTAAAAATTTTCCAATTTTTGTCCCAATTCTTCCCATTCCCATTGAAACTTTTCAAATCCCTCTCAAAATTGTTGAAATTCTCTTGAAGCTTTTAAAATTCTCTCTAGAATTTTCAAAATCCATGGCCACATGTTTACAATTTCACATAAAAAAATGGCTAAAATTCCAGTTGCAATTTTTTCAAAGTCCCTTAAAAATTTTCCAATTTTTGTCCCAATTCTTCCCATTCCCATTGAAACTTTTCAAATCCCTCTCCAAATTGTTGAAATTCTCTTGAAGCTTTTAAAATTCTCTCTAGAATTTTCAAAATCCATGGCCACATGTTTACAATTTCACGTCAAAAAATGGCTAAAATTCCAGTTGAAATTTTTTCAAAGTCCCTTAAAAATTTTCCAATTTTTGTCCCAATTCTTCCCATTCCCATTGAAACTTTTCAAATCCCTCTCAAAATTGTTGAAATTCTCTTGAAGCTTTTAAAATTCTCTCTAGAATTTTCAAAATCCATGGCCACATGTTTACAATTTCACGTCAAAAAATGGCTAAAATTCCAGTTGAAATTTTTTCAAAGTCCCTGAAAAATTTTCCAATTTTTGTCCCAATTCTTCCCATTCCCATTGAAACTTTTCAAATCCCTCTCAAAATTGTTGACATTCTGTTGAAGCTTTTAAAATTCTCTCTAGAATTTTCAAAATCCATGGCCACATGTTTACAATTTCACATAAAAAAATGGCTAAAATTCCAGTTGAAATTTTTTCAAAGTCCCTTAAAAATTTTCCAATTTTTGTCCCAATTCTTCCCATTCCCATTGAAACTTTTCAAATCCCTCTCAAAATTGTTGAAATTCTCTTGAAGCTTTTAAAATTCTCTCTAGAATTTTCAAAATCCATGTCCACATGTTTACAATTTCACGTCAAAAAATTGCTAAAATTCCAGTTGAAATTTTTTCAAAGTCCCTTAAAAATTTTCCAATTTTTGTCCCAATTCTTCCCATTCCCATTGAAACTTTTCAAATCCCTCTCAAAATTGTTGAAATTCTCTTGAAGCTTTTAAAATTCTCTCTAGAATTTTCAAAATCCATGTCCACATGTTTACAATTTCACGTCAAAAAATGGCTAAAATTCCAGTTGAAATTTTTTCAAAGTCCCTTAAAAATTTTCCAATTTTCGTCCCAATTCTTCCCATTCCCATTGAAACTTTTCAAATCCCTCTCAAAACTGTTGAAATTCTGTTGAAGCTTTTAAAATTCTCTCTAGAATTTTCAAAATCCATGGCCACATGTTTACAATTTCACGTCAAAAAATGGCTAAAATTCCAGTTGAAATTTTTTCAAAGTCCCTTAAAAATTTTCCAATTTTTGTCCCAATTCTTCCCATTCCCATTGAAACTTTTCAAATCCCTCTCAAAACTGTTGAAATCCTATTGAAAGTTTGAAACTTCTCTCTAGAATTTTCAAAATCCACGTCAACATGTTTACAATTTCACGTCAAAATTGCTAAAATTCCAGTTGAAATTTTTTCAAAGTCCCTTAACAATTTTCCAATTTTTGTCCCAATTCTTCCCATTCCCATTGAAACTTTTCAAATCCCTCTCAAAATTGTTGAAATTCTCTTGAAGCTTTTAAAATTCTCTCTAGAATTTTCAAAATCCATGTCCACTTGTTTACAATTTCACGTCAAAAAATGGCTAAAATTCCAGTTGAAATTTTTTCAAAGTCCCTTAAAAATTTTCCAATTTTTGTCCCAATTCTTCTCATTCCCATTGAAACTTTTCAAATCCCTCTCAAAACTGTTGAAATCCTATTGAAAGTTTGAAACTTCTCTCTAGAATTTTCAAAATCCACTTCAAAATATTTACAATTTCACGTCAAAATTGCTAAAATTCCAGTTGAAATTTTTTCAAAGTCCCTTAAAAATTTTCCAATTTTTGTCCCAATTCTTCCCATTCCCATTGAAACTTTTCAAATTCCTCTCAAAACTGTTGAAATCCTATTGAAAGTTTGAAACTTCTCTCTAGAATTTTCAAAATCCACGTCAACATGTTTACAATTTCACGTCAAAATTGCTAAAATTCCAGTTGAAATTTTTTCAAAGTCCCTTAAAAATTTTCCAATTTTCGTCCCAATTCTTCCCATTCCCATTGAAACTTTTCAAATCCCTCTCAAAACTGTTGAAATTCTGTTGAAGCTTTTAAAATTCTCTCTAGAATTTTCAAAATCCATGGCCACATGTTTACAATTTCACGTCAAAATTGCGAAAATTCCAGTTGAAATTTTTTCAAAGTCCCTTAAAAATTTTCCAATTTTTGTCCCAATTCTTCCCATTCCCATTGAAACTTTTCAAATCCCTCTCCAAATTGTTGAAATTCTCTTGAAGCTTTTAAAATTCTCTCTAGAATTTTCAAAATCCACGTCAATATGTTTACAATTTCACGTCAAAAAATGGCTAAAATTCCAGTTGAAATTTTTTCAAAGTCCCTTCAAAATTTTCCAATTTTCGTCCCAATTCTTCCCATTCCCACTGAAACTTTTCAAATCCCTCTCAAAACTGTTGAAATTCTGTTGAAGCTTTTAAAATTCTCTCTAGAATTTTCAAAATCCATGGCCACATGTTTACAATTTCACGTCAAAAATTGCGAAAATTCCAGTTGAAATTTTTTCAAAGTCCCTTAAAAATTTTCCAATTTTTGTCCCAATTCTTCCCATTCCCATTGAAACTTTTCAAATCCCTCTCAAAATTGTTGAAATTCTCTTGAAGCTTTTAAAATTCTCTCTAGAATTTTCAAAATCCATGGCCACATGTTTACAATTTCACATAAAAAAATGGCTAAAATTCCAGTTGCAATTTTTTCAAAGTCCCTTAAAAATTTTCCAATTTTTGTCCCAATTCTTCCCATTCCCATTGAAACTTTTCAAATCCCTCTCAAAATTGTTGAAATTCTCTTGAAGCTTTTAAAATTCTCTCTAGAATTTTCAAAATCCATGGCCACATGTTTACAATTTCACGTCAAAAAATGGCTAAAATTCCAGTTGAAATTTTTTCAAAGTCCCTGAAAAATTTTCCAATTTTTGTCCCAATTCTTCCC
Organism: Streptopelia decaocto; assembly: GCF_964273445.1. NCBI lineage: Eukaryota > Metazoa > Chordata > Aves > Columbiformes > Columbidae > Streptopelia > Streptopelia decaocto. The sequence goes on from NW_028116779.1 coordinate 69,791, forward strand.
ATTCCCATTGAAACTTTTCAAATCCCTCTCAAAATTGTTGAAATTCTCTTGAAGCTTTTAAAATTCTCTCTAGAATTTTCAAAATCCATGGCCACATGTTTACAATTTCACGTCAAAAAATTGCTAAAATTCCAGTTGAAATTTTTTCAAAGTCCCTGAAAAATTTTCCAATTTTTGTCCCAATTCCTCCCATTCCCATTGAAACTTTTCAAATCCCTCTCAAAATTGTTGACATTCTGTTGAAGCTTTTAAAATTCTCTCTAGAATTTTCAAAATCCATGGCCACATGTTTACAATTTCACATAAAAAAATGGCTAAAATTCCAGTTGAAATTTTTTCAAAGTCCCTTAAAAATTTTCCAATTTTTGTCCCAATTCTTCCCATTCCCATTGAAACTTTTCAAATCCCTCTCAAAATTGTTGAAATTCTCTTGAAGCTTTTAAAATTCTCTCTAGAATTTTCAAAATCCATGTCCACATGTTTACAATTTCACGTCAAAAAATTGCTAAAATTCCAGTTGAAATTTTTTCAAAGTCCCTTAAAAATTTTCCAATTTTTGTCCCAATTCTTCCCATTCCCATTGAAACTTTTCAAATCCCTCTCAAAATTGTTGAAATTCTCTTGAAGCTTTTAAAATTCTCTCTAGAATTTTCAAAATCCATGTCCACATGTTTACAATTTCACGTCAAAAAATGGCTAAAATTCCAGTTGAAATTTTTTCAAAGTCCCTTAAAAATTTTCCAATTTTCGTCCCAATTCTTCCCATTCCCATTGAAACTTTTCAAATCCCTCTCAAAACTGTTGAAATTCTGTTGAAGCTTTTAAAATTCTCTCTAGAATTTTCAAAATCCATGGCCACATGTTTACAATTTCACGTCAAAAAATGGCTAAAATTCCAGTTGAAATTTTTTCAAAGTCCCTTAAAAATTTTCCAATTTTTGTCCCAATTCTTCCCATTCCCATTGAAACTTTTCAAATCCCTCTCAAAACTGTTGAAATCCTATTGAAAGTTTGAAACTTCTCTCTAGAATTTTCAAAATCCACGTCAACATGTTTACAATTTCACGTCAAAATTGCTAAAATTCCAGTTGAAATTTTTTCAAAGTCCCTTAACAATTTTCCAATTTTTGTCCCAATTCTTCCCATTCCCATTGAAACTTTTCAAATCCCTCTCAAAATTGTTGAAATTCTCTTGAAGCTTTTAAAATTCTCTCTAGAATTTTCAAAATCCATGTCCACATGTTTACAATTTCACGTCAAAAAATGGCTAAAATTCCAGTTGAAATTTTTTCATAGTCCCTTAAAAATTTTCCAATTTTTGTCCCAATTCTTCTCATTCCCATTGAAACTTTTCAAATCCCACTCAAAACTGTTGAAATCCTATTGAAAGTTTGAAACTTCTCTCTAGAATTTTCAAAATCCACTTCAAAATATTTACAATTTCACGTCAAAATTGCTAAAATTCCAGTTGAAATTTTTTCAAAGTCCCTTAAAAATTTTCCAATTTTTGTCCCAATTCTTCCCATTCCCATTGAAACTTTTCAAATCCCTCTCAAAACTGTTGAAATCCTATTGAAAGTTTGAAACTTCTCTCTAGAATTTTCAAAATCCACGTCAACATGTTTACAATTTCACGTCAAAATTGCTAAAATTCCAGTTGAAATTTTTTCAAAGTCCCTTAAAAATTTTCCAATTTTCGTCCCAATTCTTCCCATTCCCATTGAAACTTTTCAAATCCCTCTCAAAACTGTTGAAATTCTGTTGAAGCTTTTAAAATTCTCTCTAGAATTTTCAAAATCCATGGCCACATGTTTACAATTTCACGTCAAAATTGCGAAAATTCCAGTTGAAATTTTTTCAAAGTCCCTTAAAAATTTTCCAATTTTTGTCCCAATTCTTCCCATTCCCATTGAAACTTTTCAAATCCCTCTCAAAATTGTGGAAATTCTGTTGAAGCTTTTAAAATTCTCTCTAGAATTTTCAAAATCCACGTCAATATGTTTACAATTTCACGTCAAAATTGCTAAAATTCCAGTTGAAATTTTTTCAAAGTCCCTTCAAAATTTTCCAATTTTCGTCCCAATTCTTCCATTCCACTGAAACTTTTCAAATCCCTCTCAAAACTGTTGAAATTCTGTTGAAGCTTTTAAAATTCTCTCTAGAATTTTCAAAATCCATGGCCACATGTTTACAATTTCACGTCAAAATTGCGAAAATTCCAGTTGAAATTTTTTCAAAGTCCCTTAAAAATTTTCCAATTTTTGTCCCAATTCTTCCCATTCCCATTGAAACTTTTCAAATCCCTCTCAAAATTGTTGAAATTCTCTTGAAGCTTTTAAAATTCTCTCTAGAATTTTCAAAATCCATGGCCACATGTTTACAATTTCACATAAAAAAATGGCTAAAATTCCAGTTGCAATTTTTTCAAAGTCCCTTAAAAATTTTCCAATTTTTGTCCCAATTCTTCCCATTCCCATTGAAACTTTTCAAATCCCTCTCCAAATTGTTGAAATTCTCTTGAAGCTTTTAAAATTCTCTCTAGAATTTTCAAAATCCATGGCCACATGTTTACAATTTCACATAAAAAAATGGCTAAAATTCCAGTTGAAATTTTTTCAAAGTCCCTTAAAAATTTTCCAATTTTTGTCCCAATTCTTCCCATTCCCATTGAAACTTTTCAAATCCCTCTCAAAATTGTTGAAATTCTCTTGAAGCTTTTAAAATTCTCTCTAGAATTTTCAAAATCCATGGCCACATGTTTACAATTTCACGTCAAAATTGCGAAAATTCCAGTTGAAATTTTTTCAAAGTCCCTTAAAAATTTTCCAATTTTTGTCCCAATTCTTCCCATTCCCATTGAAACTTTTCAAATCCCTCTCAAAATTGTTGAAATTCTCTTGAAGCTTTTAAAATTCTCTCTAGAATTTTCAAAATCCATGGCCACATGTTTACAATTTCACATAAAAAAATGGCTAAAATTCCAGTTGCAATTTTTTCAAAGTCCCTCAAAAATTTTCCAATTTTTGTCCCAATTCTTCCCATTCCCATTGAAACTTTTCAAATCCCTCTCAAAATTGTTGAAATTCTCTTGAAGCTTTTAAAATTCTCTCTAGAATTTTCAAAATCCATGGCCACATGTTTACAATTTCACGTCAAAAAATGGCTAAAATTCCAGTTGAAATTTTTTCAAAGTCCCTGAAAAATTTTCCAATTTTTGTCCCAATTCTTCCCATTCCCATTGAAACTTTTCAAATCCCTCTCAAAATTGTTGAAATTCTCTTGAAGCTTTTAAAATTCTCTCTAGAATTTTCAAAATCCATGGCCACATGTTTACAATTTCACGTCAAAAAATTGCTAAAATTCCAGTTGAAATTTTTTCAAAGTCCCTGAAAAATTTTCCAATTTTTGTCCCAATTCCTCCCATTCCCATTGAAACTTTTCAAATCCCTCTCAAAATTGTTGACATTCTGTTGAAGCTTTTAAAATTCTCTCTAGAATTTTCAAAATCCATGGCCACATGTTTACAATTTCACATAAAAAAATGGCTAAAATTCCAGTTGAAATTTTTTCAAAGTCCCTTAAAAATTTTCCAATTTTTGTCCCAATTCTTCCCATTCCCATTGAAACTTTTCAAATCCCTCTCAAAATTGTTGAAATTCTCTTGAAGCTTTTAAAATTCTCTCTAGAATTTTCAAAATCCATGTCCACATGTTTACAATTTCACGTCAAAAAATTGCTAAAATTCCAGTTGAAATTTTTTCAAAGTCCCTTAAAAATTTTCCAATTTTCGTCCCAGTTCTTCCCATTCCACTTGAAACTTTTCAAATCCCTCTCAAAACTGTTGAAATCCTATTGAAAGTTTGAAACTTCTCTCTAGAATTTTCAAAATCCACGTCAACATGTTTACAATTTCACGTCAAAATTGCTAAAATTCCAGTTGAAATTTTTTCAAAGTCCCTTAAAAATTTTCCAATTTTCGTCCCAATTCTTCCCATTCCCATTGAAACTTTTCAAATCCCTCTCAAAACTGTTGAAATTCTGTTGAAGCTTTTAAAATTCTCTCTAGAATTTTCAAAATCCATGGCCACATGTTTACAATTTCACGTCAAAAAATGGCTAAAATTCCAGTTGAAATTTTTTCAAAGTCCCTTAAAAATTTTCCAATTTTTGTCCCAATTCTTCCCATTCCCATTGAAACTTTTCAAATCCCTCTCAAAACTGTTGAAATCCTATTGAAAGTTTGAAACTTCTCTCTAGAATTTTCAAAATCCACGTCAACATGTTTACAATTTCACGTCAAAATTGCTAAAATTCCAGTTGAAATTTTTTCAAAGTCCCTTAACAATTTTCCAATTTTTGTCCCAATTCTTCCCATTCCCATTGAAACTTTTCAAATCCCTCTCAAAATTGTTGAAATTCTCTTGAAGCTTTTAAAATTCTCTCTAGAATTTTCAAAATCCATGTCCACATGTTTACAATTTCACGTCAAAAAATGGCTAAAATTCCAGTTGAAATTTTTTCATAGTCCCTTAAAAATTTTCCAATTTTTGTCCCAATTCTTCTCATTCCCATTGAAACTTTTCAAATCCCTCTCAAAACTGTTGAAATCCTATTGAAAGTTTGAAACTTCTCTCTAGAATTTTCAAAATCCACTTCAAAATATTTACAATTTCACGTCAAAATTGCTAAAATTCCAGTTGAAATTTTTTCAAAGTCCCTTAAAAATTTTCCAATTTTTGTCCCAATTCTTCCCATTCCCATTGAAACTTTTCAAATCCCTCTCAAAACTGTTGAAATCCTATTGAAAGTTTGAAACTTCTCTCTAGAATTTTCAAAATCCACGTCAACATGTTTACAATTTCACGTCAAAATTGCTAAAATTCCAGTTGAAATTTTTTCAAAGTCCCTGAAAAATTTTCCAATTTTCATCCCAATTCTTCCCATTCCCATTGAAACTTTTCAAATCCCTCTCAAAACTGTTGAAATTCTGTTGAAGCTTTTAAAATTCTCTCTAGAATTTTCAAAATCCATGGCCACATGTTTACAATTTCACGTCAAAATTGCGAAAATTCCAGTTGAAATTTTTTCAAAGTCCCTTAAAAATTTTCCAATTTTTGTCCCAATTCTTCCCATTCCCATTGAAACTTTTCAAATCCCTCTCAAAATTGTGGAAATTCTGTTGAAGCTTTTAAAATTCTCTCTAGAATTTTCAAAATCCACGTCAATATGTTTACAATTTCACGTCAAAATTGCTAAAATTCCAGTTGAAATTTTTTCAAAGTCCCTTCAAAATTTTCCAATTTTCGTCCCAATTCTTCCCATTCCCACTGAAACTTTTCAATTCCCTCTCAAAACTGTTGAAATTCTGTTGAAGCTTTTAAAATTCTCTCTAGAATTTTCAAAATCCATGGCCACATGTTTACAATTTCACGTCAAAATTGCGAAAATTCCAGTTGAAATTTTTTCAAAGTCCCTTAAAAATTTTCCAATTTTTGTCCCAATTCTTCCCATTCCCATTGAAACTTTTCAAATCCCTCTCAAAATTGTTGAAATTCTCTTGAAGCTTTTAAAATTCTCTCTAGAATTTTCAAAATCCATGTCCACATGTTTACAATTTCACGTCAAAAAATGGCTAAAATTCCAGTTGAAATTTTTTCAAAGTCCCTTAAAAATTTTCCAATTTTTGTCCCAATTCTTCCCATTCCCATTGAAACTTTTCAAATCCCTCTCCAAATTGTTGAAATTCTCTTGAAGCTTTTAAAATTCTCTCTAGAATTTTCAAAATCCATGGCCACATGTTTACAATTTCACGTCAAAAAATGGCTAAAATTCCAGTTGAAATTTTTTCAAAGTCCCTTAAAAATTTTCCAATTTTTGTCCCAATTCTTCCTATTCCCATTGAAACTTTTCAAATCCCTCTCAAAATTGTTGACATTCTGTTGAAGCTTTTAAAATTCTCTCTAGAATTTTCAAAATCCATGGCCACATGTTTACAATTTCACGTCAAAAAATGGCTAAAATTCCAGTTGAAATTTTTTCAAAGTCCCTTAAAAATTTTCCAATTTTTGTCCCAATTCTTCCCATTCCCATTGAAACTTTTCAAATCCCTCTCAAAATTGTTGAAATTCTCTTGAAGCTTTTAAAATTCTCTCTAGAATTTTCAAAATCCATGTCCACATGTTTACAATTTCATGTCAAAAAATTGCTAAAATTCCAGTTGAAATTTTTTCAAAGTCCCTTAAAAATTTTCCAATTTTTGTCCCAATTCTTCCCATTCCCATTGAAACTTTTCAAATCCCTCTCAAAATTGTTGAAATTCTCTTGAAGCTTTTAAAATTCTCTCTAGAATTTTCAAAATCCATGTCCACATGTTTACAATTTCACGTCAAAAAATGGCTAAAATTCCAGTTGAAATTTTTTCAAAGTCCCTTAAAAATTTTCCAATTTTCGTCCCAATTCTTCCCATTCCCATTGAAACTTTTCAAATCCCTCTCAAAACTGTTGAAATTCTGTTGAAGCTTTTAAAATTCTCTCTAGAATTTTCAAAATCCATGGCCACATGTTTACAATTTCACGTCAAAAAATGGCTAAAATTCCAGTTGAAATTTTTTCAAAGTCCCTTAAAAATTTTCCAATTTTTGTCCCAATTCTTCCCATTCCCATTGAAACTTTTCAAATCCCTCTCAAAACTGTTGAAATCCTATTGAAAGTTTGAAACTTCTCTCTAGAATTTTCAAAATCCACGTCAACATGTTTACAATTTCACGTCAAAATTGCTAAAATTCCAGTTGAAATTTTTTCAAAGTCCCTTAACAATTTTCCAATTTTTGTCCCAATTCTTCCCATTCCCATTGAAACTTTTCAAATCCCTCTCAAAATTGTTGAAATTCTCTTGAAGCTTTTAAAATTCTCTCTAGGATTTTCAAAATCCATGTCCACATGTTTACAATTTCACGTCAAAAAATGGCTAAAATTCCAGTTGAAATTTTTTCAAAGTCCCTTAAAAATTTTCCAATTTTTGTCCCAATTCCTCCCATTCCCATTGAAACTTTTCAGATCACTCTCAAAATTGTTGAAATCCTGTTGAAAGTTTGAAACTTCTCTCTAGAATTTTCAAAATCCATGTCCACATGTTTCCAATTTCACGTCAAAAAATGGCTAAAATTCCAGTTGAAATTTTTTCAAAGTCCCTGAAAAATTTTCCAATTTTTGTCCCAATTCTTCCCATTCCCATTGAAACTTTTCAAATCCCTCTCAAAATTGTTGAAATTCTGTTGAAGCTTTTAAAATTCTCTCTAGAATTTTCAAAATCCATGTCCACATGTTTACAATTTCACGTCAAAAAATGGCTAAAATTCCAGTTGAAATTTTTTCAAAGTCCCTTCAAAATTTTCCAATTTTCGTCCCAATTCTTCCCATTCCCACTGAAACTTTTCAAATCCCTCTCAAAACTGTTGAAATTCTGTTGAAGCTTTTAAAATTCTCTCTAGAATTTTCAAAATCCATGGCCACATGTTTACAATTTCACGTCAAAATTGCGAAAATTCCAGTTGAAATTTTTTCAAAGTCCCTTAAAAATTTTCCAATTTTTGTCCCAATTCTTCCCATTCCCATTGAAACTTTTCAAATCCCTCTCAAAATTGTTGAAATTCTCTTGAAGCTTTTAAAATTCTCTCTAGAATTTTCAAAATCCATGGCCACATGTTTACAATTTCACATAAAAAAATGGCTAAAATTCCAGTTGCAATTTTTTCAAAGTCCCTTAAAAATTTTCCAATTTTTGTCCCAATTCTTCCCATTCCCATTGAAACTTTTCAAATCCCTCTCCAAATTGTTGAAATTCTCTTGAAGCTTTTAAAATTCTCTCTAGAATTTTCAAAATCCATGGCCACATGTTTACAATTTCACGTCAAAAAATGGCTAAAATTCCAGTTGAAATTTTTTCAAAGTCCCTTAAAAATTTTCCAATTTTTGTCCCAATTCTTCCCATTCCCATTGAAACTTTTCAAATCCCTCTCAAAATTGTTGAAATTCTCTTGAAGCTTTTAAAATTCTCTCTAGAATTTTCAAAATCCATGGCCACATGTTTACAATTTCACGTCAAAAATTGCTAAAATTCCAGTTGAAATTTTTTCAAAGTCCCTGAAAAATTTTCCAATTTTTGTCCCAATTCCTCCCATTCCCATTGAAACTTTTCAAATCCCTCTCAAAATTGTTGACATTCTGTTGAAGCTTTTAAAATTCTCTCTAGAATTTTCAAAATCCATGGCCACATGTTTACAATTTCACATAAAAAATGGCTAAAATTCCAGTTGAAATTTTTTCAAAGTCCCTTAAAAATTTTCCAATTTTTGTCCCAATTCTTCCCATTCCCATTGAAACTTTTCAAATCCCTCTCAAAATTGTTGAAATTCTCTTGAAGCTTTTAAAATTCTCTCTAGAATTTTCAAAATCCATGTCCACATGTTTACAATTTCACGTCAAAAAATTGCTAAAATTCCAGTTGAAATTTTTTCAAAGTCCCTTAAAAATTTTCCAATTTTTGTCCCAATTCTTCCCATTCCCATTGAAACTTTTCAAATCCCTCTCAAAATTGTTGAAATTCTCTTGAAGCTTTTAAAATTCTCTCTAGAATTTTCAAAATCCATGTCCACATGTTTACAATTTCACGTCAAAAAATGGCTAAAATTCCAGTTGAAATTTTTTCAAAGTCCCTTAAAAATTTTCCAATTTTCGTCCCAATTCTTCCCATTCCCATTGAAACTTTTCAAATCCCTCTCAAAACTGTTGAAATTCTGTTGAAGCTTTTAAAATTCTCTCTAGAATTTTCAAAATCCATGGCCACATGTTTACAATTTCACGTCAAAAAATGGCTAAAATTCCAGTTGAAATTTTTTCAAAGTCCCTTAAAAATTTTCCAATTTTTGTCCCAATTCTTCCCATTCCCATTGAAACTTTTCAAATCCCTCTCAAAACTGTTGAAATCCTATTGAAAGTTTGAAACTTCTCTCTAGAATTTTCAAAATCCACGTCAACATGTTTACAATTTCACGTCAAAATTGCTAAAATTCCAGTTGAAATTTTTTCAAAGTCCCTTAACAATTTTCCAATTTTTGTCCCAATTCTTCCCATTCCCATTGAAACTTTTCAAATCCCTCTCAAAATTGTTGAAATTCTCTTGAAGCTTTTAAAATTCTCTCTAGAATTTTCAAAATCCATGTCCACATGTTTACAATTTCACGTCAAAAAATGGCTAAAATTCCAGTTGAAATTTTTTCATAGTCCCTTAAAAATTTTCCAATTTTTGTCCCAATTCTTCTCATTCCCATTGAAACTTTTCAAATCCCTCTCAAAACTGTTGAAATCCTATTGAAAGTTTGAAACTTCTCTCTAGAATTTTCAAAATCCACTTCAAAATATTTACAATTTCACGTCAAAATTGCTAAAATTCCAGTTGAAATTTTTTCAAAGTCCCTTAAAAATTTTCCAATTTTTGTCCCAATTCTTCCCATTCCCATTGAAACTTTTCAAATCCCTCTCAAAACTGTTGAAATCCTATTGAAAGTTTGAAACTTCTCTCTAGAATTTTCAAAATCCACGTCAACATGTTTACAATTTCACGTCAAAATTGCTAAAATTCCAGTTGAAATTTTTTCAAAGTCCCTTAAAAATTTTCCAATTTTCGTCCCAATTCTTCCCATTCCCATTGAAACTTTTCAAATCCCTCTCAAAACTGTTGAAATTCTGTTGAAGCTTTTAAAATTCTCTCTAGAATTTTCAAAATCCATGGCCACATGTTTACAATTTCACGTCAAAATTGCGAAAATTCCAGTTGAAATTTTTTCAAAGTCCCTTAAAAATTTTCCAATTTTTGTCCCAATTCTTCCCATTCCCATTGAAACTTTTCAAATCCCTCTCAAAATTGTGGAAATTCTGTTGAAGCTTTTAAAATTCTCTCTAGAATTTTCAAAATCCACGTCAATATGTTTACAATTTCACGTCAAAATTGCTAAAATTCCAGTTGAAATTTTTTCAAAGTCCCTTCAAAATTTTCCAATTTTCGTCCCAATTCTTCCCATTCCCACTGAAACTTTTCAAATCCCTCTCAAAACTGTTGAAATTCTGTTGAAGCTTTTAAAATTCTCTCTAGAATTTTCAAAATCCATGGCCACATGTTTACAATTTCACGTCAAAATTGCGAAAATTCCAGTTGAAATTTTTTCAAAGTCCCTTAAAAATTTTCCAATTTTTGTCCCAATTCTTCCCATTCCCATTGAAACTTTTCAAATCCCTCTCAAAATTGTTGAAATTCTCTTGAAGCTTTTAAAATTCTCTCTAGAATTTTCAAAATCCATGGCCACATGTTTACAATTTCACATAAAAAAATGGCTAAAATTCCAGTTGCAATTTTTTCAAAGTCCCTTAAAAATTTTCCAATTTTTGTCCCAATTCTTCCCATTCCCATTGAAACTTTTCAAATCCCTCTCCAAATTGTTGAAATTCTCTTGAAGCTTTTAAAATTCTCTCTAGAATTTTCAAAATCCATGGCCACATGTTTACAATTTCACGTCAAAAAATGGCTAAAATTCCAGTTGAAATTTTTTCAAAGTCCCTTAAAAATTTTCCAATTTTTGTCCCAATTCTTCCCATTCCCATTGAAACTTTTCAAATCCCTCTCAAAATTGTTGAAATTCTCTTGAAGCTTTTAAAATTCTCTCTAGAATTTTCAAAATCCATGGCCACATGTTTACAATTTCACGTCAAAAAATTGCTAAAATTCCAGTTGAAATTTTTTCAAAGTCCCTGAAAAATTTTCCAATTTTTGTCCCAATTCCTCCCATTCCCATTGAAACTTTTCAAATCCCTCTCAAAATTGTTGACATTCTGTTGAAGCTTTTAAAATTCTCTCTAGAATTTTCAAAATCCATGGCCACATGTTTACAATTTCACATAAAAAAATGGCTAAAATTCCAGTTGAAATTTTTTCAAAGTCCCTTAAAAATTTTCCAATTTTTGTCCCAATTCTTCCCATTCCCATTGAAACTTTTCAAATCCCTCTCAAAATTGTTGAAATTCTCTTGAAGCTTTTAAAATTCTCTCTAGAATTTTCAAAATCCATGTCCACATGTTTACAATTTCACGTCAAAAAATTGCTAAAATTCCAGTTGAAATTTTTTCAAAGTCCCTTAAAAATTTTCCAATTTTTGTCCCAATTCTTCCCATTCCCATTGAAACTTTTCAAATCCCTCTCAAAATTGTTGAAATTCTCTTGAAGCTTTTAAAATTCTCTCTAGAATTTTCAAAATCCATGTCCACATGTTTACAATTTCACGTCAAAAAATGGCTAAAATTCCAGTTGAAATTTTTTCAAAGTCCCTTAAAAATTTTCCAATTTTCGTCCCAATTCTTCCCATTCCCATTGAAACTTTTCAAATCCCTCTCAAAACTGTTGAAATTCTGTTGAAGCTTTTAAAATTCTCTCTAGAATTTTCAAAATCCATGGCCACATGTTTACAATTTCACGTCAAAAAATGGCTAAAATTCCAGTTGAAATTTTTTCAAAGTCCCTTAAAAATTTTCCAATTTTTGTCCCAATTCTTCCCATTCCCATTGAAACTTTTCAAATCCCTCTCAAAACTGTTGAAATCCTATTGAAAGTTTGAAACTTCTCTCTAGAATTTTCAAAATCCACGTCAACATGTTTACAATTTCACGTCAAAATTGCTAAAATTCCAGTTGAAATTTTTTCAAAGTCCCTTAACAATTTTCCAATTTTTGTCCCAATTCTTCCCATTCCCATTGAAACTTTTCAAATCCCTCTCAAAATTGTTGAAATTCTCTTGAAGCTTTTAAAATTCTCTCTAGAATTTTCAAAATCCATGTCCACATGTTTACAATTTCACGTCAAAAAATGGCTAAAATTCCAGTTGAAATTTTTTCAAAGTCCCTTAAAAATTTTCCAATTTTTGTCCCAATTCCTCCCATTCCCATTGAAACTTTTCAGATCACTCTCAAAATTGTTGAAATCCTGTTGAAAGTTTGAAACTTCTCTCTAGAATTTTCAAAATCCATGTCCACAGGTTTCCAATTTCACGTCAAAAAATGGCTAAAATTCCAGTTGAAATTTTTTCAAAGTCCCTTAAAAATTTTCCAATTTTTGTCCCAATTCTTCCCATTCCCATTGAAACTTTTCAAATCCCTCTCAAAATTGTTGAAATTCTGTTGAAGCTTTTAAAATTCTCTCTAGAATTTTCAAAATCCATGTCCACATGTTTACAATTTCACGTCAAAAAATTGCTAAAATTCCAGTTGAAATTTTTTCAAAGTCCCTTAAAAATTTTCCAATTTTCGTCCCAGTTCTTCCCATTCCACTTGAAACTTTTCAAATCCCTCTCAAAACTGTTGAAATCCTATTGAAAGTTTGAAACTTCTCTCTAGAATTTTCAAAATCCACGTCAACATGTTTACAATTTCACGTCAAAATTGCTAAAATTCCAGTTGAAATTTTTTCAAAGTCCCTTAAAAATTTTCCAATTTTCGTCCCAATTCTTCCCATTCCCATTGAAACTTTTCAAATCCCTCTCAAAACTGTTGAAATTCTGTTGAAGCTTTTAAAATTCTCTCTAGAATTTTCAAAATCCATGGCCACATGTTTACAATTTCACGTCAAAATTGCGAAAATTCCAGTTGAAATTTTTTCAAAGTCCCTTAAAAATTTTCCAATTTTTGTCCCAATTCCTCCCATTCACATTGAAACTTTTCAAATCCCTCTCAAAATTGTTGAAATTCTGTTGAAGCTTTTAAAATTCTCTCTAGAATTTTCAAAATCCATGGCCACATGTTTACAATTTCACGTCAAAAAATGGCTAAAATTCCAGTTGAAATTTTTTCAAAGTCCCTTAAAAATTTTCCAATTTTTGTCCCAATTCTTCCCATTCCCATTGAAACTTTTCAAATCCCTCTCAAAATTGTTGAAATTCTGTTGAAGCTTTTAAAATTCTCTCTAGAATTTTCAAAATCCATGTCCACATGTTTACAATTTCACGTCAAAAAATGGCTAAAATTCCAGTTGAAATTTTTTCAAAGTCCCTTAAAAATTTTCCAATTTTTGTCCCAATTCTTCCCATTCCCATTGAAACTTTTCAAATCCCTCTCAAAATTGTTGAAATTCTCTTGAAGCTTTTAAAATTCTCTCTAGAATTTTCAAAATCCATGTCCACATGTTTACAATTTCACGTCAAAAAATTGCTAAAATTCCAGTTGAAATTTTTTCAAAGTCCCTTAAAAATTTTCCAATTTTCGTCCCAGTTCTTCCCATTCCACTTGAAACTTTTCAAATCCCTCTCAAAACTGTTGAAATCCTATTGAAAGTTTGAAACTTCTCTCTAGAATTTTCAAAATCCACGTCAACATGTTTACAATTTCACGTCAAAATTGCTAAAATTCCAGTTGAAATTTTTTCAAAGTCCCTTAAAAATTTTCCAATTTTCGTCCCAATTCTTCCCATTCCCATTGAAACTTTTCAGATCCCTCTCAAAACTGTTGAAATTCTGTTGAAGCTTTTAAAATTCTCTCTAGAATTTTCAAAATCCATGGCCACATGTTTACAATTTCACGTCAAAATTGCGAAAATTCCAGTTGAAATTTTTTCAAAGTCCCTTAAAAATTTTCCAATTTTTGTCCCAATTCTTCCCATTCCCATTGAAACTTTTCAAATCCCTCTCAAAATTGTTGAAATTCTGTTGAAGCTTTTAAAATTCTCTCTAGAATTTTCAAAATCCACGTCAATATGTTTACAATTTTACGTCAAAATTGCTAAAATTCCAGTTGAAATTTTTTCAAAGTCCCTTCAAAATTTTCCAATTTTCGTCCCAATTCTTCCCATTCCCACTGAAACTTTTCAAATCCCTCTCAAAACTGTTGAAATTCTGTTGAAGCTTTTAAAATTCTCTCTAGAATTTTCAAAATCCATGTCCACATGTTTACAATTTCACGTCAAAATTGCTAAAATTCCAGTTGAAATTTTTTCAAAGTCCCTTAAAAATTTTCCAATTTTTGTCCCAATTCTTCCCATTCCCATTGAAACTTTTCAAATCCCTCTCAAAATTGTTGAAATTCTGTTGAAGCTTTTAAAATTCTCTCTAGAATTTTCAAAATCCATGTCCACATGTTTACAATTTCACGTCAAAATTGCTAAAATTCCAGTTGAAATTTTTTCAAAGTCCCTTAAAAATTTTCCAATTTTTGTCCCAATTCTTCCCATTCCCATTGAAACTTTTCAAATCCCTCTCAAAATTGTTGAAATTCTCTTGAAGCTTTTAAAATTCTCTCTAGAATTTTCAAAATCCATGGCCACATGTTTACAATTTCACATAAAAAAATGGCTAAAATTCCAGTTGAAATTTTTTCAAAGTCCCTTAAAAATTTTCCAATTTTTGTCCCAATTCCTCCCATTCACATTGAAACTTTTCAAATTCCTCTCAAAATTGTTGAAATTCTGTTGAAGCTTTTAAAATTCTCTCTAGAATTTTCAAAATCCATGGCCACATGTTTACAATTTCACGTCAAAAAATGGCTAAAATTCCAGTTGAAATTTTTTCAAAGTCCCTTAAAAATTTTCCAATTTTTGTCCCAATTCTTCCCATTCCCATTGAAACTTTTCAAATCCCTCTCAAAATTGTTGAAATTCTCTTGAAGCTTTTAAAATTCTCTCTAGAATTTTCAAAATCCATGTCCACATGTTTACAATTTCACGTCAAAAAATTGCTAAAATTCCAGTTGAAATTTTTTCAAAGTCCCTTAAAAATTTTCCAATTTTCGTCCCAGTTCTTCCCATTCCACTTGAAACTTTTCAAATCCCTCTCAAAACTGTTGAAATCCTATTGAAAGTTTGAAACTTCTCTCTAGAATTTTCAAAATCCACGTCAACATGTTTACAATTTCACGTCAAAATTGCTAAAATTCCAGTTGAAATTTTTTCAAAGTCCCTTAAAAATTTTCCAATTTTCGTCCCAATTCTTCCCATTCCCATTGAAACTTTTCAAATCCCTCTCAAAACTGTTGAAATTCTGTTGAAGCTTTTAAAATTCTCTCTAGAATTTTCAAAATCCATGTCCACATGTTTACAATTTCACGTCAAAATTGCGAAAATTCCAGTTGAAATTTTTTCAAAGTCCCTTAAAAATTTTCCAATTTTTTCCCAATTCTTCCCATTCCCATTGAAACTTTTCAAATCCCTCTCAAAACTGTTGAAATCCTATTGAAAGTTTGAAACTTCTCTCTAGAATTTTCAAAATCCACGTCAACATGTTTACAATTTCACGTCAAAATTGCTAAAATTCCAGTTGAAATTTTTTCAAAGTCCCTTAAAAATTTTCCAATTTTCGTCCCAATTCTTCCCATTCCCACTGAAACTTTTCAAATCCCTCTCAAAACTGTTGAAATTCTGTTGAAGCTTTTAAAATTCTCTCTAGAATTTTCAAAATCCATGGCCACATGTTTACAATTTCACGTCAAAATTGCGAAAATTCCAGTTGAAATTTTTTCAAAGTCCCTTAAAAATTTTCCAATTTTTGTCCCAATTCCTCCCATTCACATTGAAACTTTTCAAATCCCTCTCAAAATTGTTGAAATTCTGTTGAAGCTTTTAAAATTCTCTCTAGAATTTTCAAAATCCATGGCCACATGTTTACAATTTCACGTCAAAAAATGGCTAAAATTCCAGTTGAAATTTTTTCAAAGTCCCTTAAAATTTTCCAATTTTTGTCCCAATTCTTCCCATTCCCATTGAAACTTTTCAAATCCCTCTCAAAATTGTTGAAATTCTGTTGAAGCTTTTAAAATTCTCTCTAGAATTTTCAAAATCCATGTCCACATGTTTACAATTTCACGTCAAAAAATGGCTAAAATTCCAGTTGAAATTTTTTCAAAGTCCCTTAAAAATTTTCCAATTTTCGTCCCAGTTCTTCCCATTCCACTTGAAACTTTTCAAATCCCTCTCAAAACTGTTGAAATCCTATTGAAAGTTTGAAACTTCTCTCTAGAATTTTCAAAATCCACGTCAACATGTTTACAATTTCACGTCAAAATTGCTAAAATTCCAGTTGAAATTTTTTCAAAGTCCCTTAAAAATTTTCCAATTTTCGTCCCAATTCTTCCCATTCCCATTGAAACTTTTCAAATCCCTCTCAAAACTGTTGAAATTCTGTTGAAGCTTTTAAAATTCTCTCTAGAATTTTCAAAATCCATGGCCACATGTTTACAATTTCACGTCAAAATTGCGAAAATTCCAGTTGAAATTTTTTCAAAGTCCCTTAAAAATTTTCCAATTTTTGTCCCAATTCTTCCCATTCCCATTGAAACTTTTCAAATCCCTCTCAAAATTGTTGAAATTCTGTTGAAGCTTTTAAAATTCTCTCTAGAATTTTCAAAATCCACGTCAATATGTTTACAATTTTACGTCAAAATTGCTAAAATTCCAGTTGAAATTTTTTCAAAGTCCCTTCAAAATTTTCCAATTTTCGTCCCAATTCTTCCCATTCCCACTGAAACTTTTCAAATCCCTCTCAAAACTGTTGAAATTCTGTTGAAGCTTTTAAAATTCTCTCTAGAATTTTCAAAATCCATGTCCACATGTTTACAATTTCACGTCAAAATTGCTAAAATTCCAGTTGAAATTTTTTCAAAGTCCCTTAAAAATTTTCCAATTTTTGTCCCAATTCTTCCCATTCCCATTGAAACTTTTCAAATCCCTCTCAAAATTGTTGAAATTCTCTTGAAGCTTTTAAAATTCTCTCTAGAATTTTCAAAATCCATGGCCACATGTTTACAATTTCACATAAAAAAATGGCTAAAATTCCAGTTGAAATTTTTTCAAAGTCCCTTAAAAATTTTCCAATTTTTGTCCCAATTCCTCCCATTCACATTGAAACTTTTCAAATTCCTCTCAAAATTGTTGAAATTCTGTTGAAGCTTTTAAAATTCTCTCTAGAATTTTCAAAATCCATGGCCACATGTTTACAATTTCACATCAAAAAATGGCTAAAATTCCAGTTGAAATTTTTTCAAAGTCCCTTAAAAATTTTCCAATTTTTGTCCTAATTCTTCCCATTCCCATTGAAACTTTTCAAATCCCTCTCAAAATTGTTGAAATTCTCTTGAAGCTTTTAAAATTCTCTCTAGAATTTTCAAAATCCATGTCCACATGTTTACAATTTCACGTCAAAAAATTGCTAAAATTCCAGTTGAAATTTTTTCAAAGTCCCTTAAAAATTTTCCAATTTTCGTCCCAGTTCTTCCCATTCCACTTGAAACTTTTCAAATCCCTCTCAAAACTGTTGAAATCCTATTGAAAGTTTGAAACTTCTCT
Organism: Streptopelia decaocto; assembly: GCF_964273445.1. NCBI lineage: Eukaryota > Metazoa > Chordata > Aves > Columbiformes > Columbidae > Streptopelia > Streptopelia decaocto. The sequence continues at coordinate 87,159 of NW_028116779.1, forward strand.
CTAGAATTTTCAAAATCCACGTCAACATGTTTACAATTTCACGTCAAAATTGCTAAAATTCCAGTTGAAATTTTTTCAAAGTCCCTTAAAAATTTTCCAATTTTCGTCCCAATTCTTCCCATTCCCATTGAAACTTTTCAAATCCCTCTCAAAACTGTTGAAATTCTGTTGAAGCTTTTAAAATTCTCTCTAGAATTTTCAAAATCCATGTCCACATGTTTACAATTTCACGTCAAAATTGCGAAAATTCCAGTTGAAATTTTTTCAAAGTCCCTTAAAAATTTTCCAATTTTTTCCCAATTCTTCCCATTCCCATTGAAACTTTTCAAATCCCTCTCAAAACTGTTGAAATCCTATTGAAAGTTTGAAACTTCTCTCTAGAATTTTCAAAATCCACGTCAACATGTTTACAATTTCACGTCAAAATTGCTAAAATTCCAGTTGAAATTTTTTCAAAGTCCCTTAAAAATTTTCCAATTTTCGTCCCAATTCTTCCCATTCCCACTGAAACTTTTCAAATCCCTCTCAAAACTGTTGAAATTCTGTTGAAGCTTTTAAAATTCTCTCTAGAATTTTCAAAATCCATGGCCACATGTTTACAATTTCACGTCAAAATTGCGAAAATTCCAGTTGAAATTTTTTCAAAGTCCCTTAAAAATTTTCCAATTTTTGTCCCAATTCTTCCCATTCCCATTGAAACTTTTCAAATCCCTCTCAAAATTGTTGAAATTCTGTTGAAGCTTTTAAAATTCTCTCTAGAATTTTCAAAATCCACGTCAATATGTTTACAATTTTACGTCAAAATTGCTAAAATTCCAGTTGAAATTTTTTCAAAGTCCCTTCAAAATTTCCCAATTTTCGTCCCAATTCTTCCCATTCCCACTGAAACTTTTCAAATCCCTCTCAAAACTGTTGAAATTATGTTGAAGCTTTTAAAATTCTCTCTAGAATTTTCAAAATCCATGTCCACATGTTTACAATTTCACGTCAAAATTGCTAAAATTCCAGTTGAAATTTTTTCAAAGTCCCTTAAAAATTTTCCAATTTTTGTCCCAATTCTTCCCATTCCCATTGAAACTTTTCAAATCCCTCTCAAAATTGTTGAAATTCTGTTGAAGCTTTTAAAATTCTCTCTAGAATTTTCAAAATCCATGGCCACATGTTTACAATTTCACGTCAAAATTGCGAAAATTAGAGTTGAAATTTTTTCAAAGTCCCTTAAAAATTTTCCAATTTTTGTCCCAATTCTTCCCATTCCCATTGAAACTTTTCAAATCCCTCTCAAAATTGTTGAAATTCTCTTGAAGCTTTTAAAATTCTCTCTAGAATTTTCAAAATCCATGGCCACATGTTTACAATTTCACATAAAAAAATGGCTAAAATTCCAGTTGCAATTTTTTCAAAGTCCCCTAACAATTTTCCAATTTTTGTCCCAATTCTTCCCATTCCCATTGAAACTTTTCAAATCCCTCTCCAAATTGTTGAAATTCTGTTGAAGCTTTTAAAATTCTCTCTAGAATTTTCAAAATCCATGTCCACATGTTTACAATTTCACGTCAAAAAATGGCTAAAATTCCAGTTGAAATTTTTTCAAAGTCCCTTAAAAATTTTCCAATTTTTGTCCCAATTCTTCCCATTCCCATTGAAACTTTTCAAATCCCTCTCAAAATTGTTGAAATTCTGTTGAAGCTTTTAAAATTCTCTCTAGAATTTTCAAAATCCATGGCCACATGTTTACAATTTCACGTCAAAAAATGGCTAAAATTCCAGTTGAAATTTTTTCAAAGTCCCTTAAAAATTTTCCAATTTTTGTCCCAATTCTTCCCATTCCCATTGAAACTTTTCAAATCCCTCTCCAAATTGTTGAAATTCTGTTGAAGCTTTTAAAATTCTCTCTAGAATTTTCAAAATCCATGTCCACATGTTTACAATTTCACGTCAAAAAATGGCTAAAATTCCAGTTGAAATTTTTTCAAAGTCCCTTAAAAATTTTCATATTTTTGTCCCAATTCTTCCCATTCCCATTGAAACTTTTCAAATCCCTCTCAAAATTGTTGAAATTCTGTTGAAGCTTTTAAAATTCTCTCTAGAATTTTCAAAATCCATGTCCACATGTTTACAATTTCACGTCAAAAAATTGCTAAAATTCCAGTTGAAATTTTTTCAAAGTCCCTTAAAAATTTTCCAATTTTCGTCCCAATTCTTCCCATTCCCATTGAAACTTTTCAAATCCCTCTCAAAGCTGTTGAAATCCTATTGAAAGTTTGAAACTTCTCTCTAGAATTTTCAAAATCCACGTCAACATGTTTACAATTTCACGTCAAAATTGCTAAAATTCCAGTTGAAATTTTTTCAAAGTCCCTTAAAAATTTTCCAATTTTTGTCCCAATTCTTCCCATTCCCATTGAAACTTTTCAAATCCCTCTCAAAATTGTTGAAATTCTGTTGAAGCTTTTAAAATTCTCTCTAGAATTTTAAAAATTTATGTCCACATGTTTACAATTTCACGTCAAAAAATGGCTAAAATTCCAGTTGAAATTTTTTCAAAGTCCCTGAAAAATTTTCCAATTTTTGTCCCAATTCTTCCCATTCCCATTGAAACTTTTCAAATCCCTCTCAAAACTGTTGAAATCCTATTGAAAGTTTGAAACTTCTCTCTAGAATTTTCAAAATCCACTTCAACATGTTTACAATTTCACGTCAAAATTGCTAAAATTCCAGTTGAAATTTTTTCAAAGTCCCTTAAAAATTTTCCAATTTTCGTCCCAATTCTTCCCATTCCCATTGAAACTTTTCAAATCCCTCTCAAAACTGTTGAAATTCTGTTGAAGCTTTTAAAATTCTCTCTAGAATTTTCAAAATCCATGGCCACATGTTTACAATTTCACGTCAAAATTGCGAAAATTCCAGTTGAAATTTTTTCAAAGTCCCTTAAAAATTTTCCAATTTTTGTCCCAATTCTTCCCATTCCCATTGAAACTTTTCAAATCCCTCTCAAAATTGTTGAAATTCTGTTGAAGCTTTTAAAATTCTCTCTAGAATTTTCAAAATCCACGTCAATATGTTTACAATTTTACGTCAAAATTGCTAAAATTCCAGTTGAAATTTTTTCAAAGTCCCTTCAAAATTTTCCAATTTTCGTCCCAATTCTTCCCATTCCCACTGAAACTTTTCAAATCCCTCTCAAAACTGTTGAAATTCTGTTGAAGCTTTTAAAATTCTCTCTAGAATTTTCAAAATCCATGTCCACATGTTTACAATTTCACGTCAAAATTGCTAAAATTCCAGTTGAATTTTTTACAAAGTCCCTTAAAAATTTTCCAATTTTTGTCCCAATTCTTCCCATTCCCATTGAAACTTTTCAAATCCCTCTCAAAATTGTTGAAATTCTGTTGAAGCTTTTAAAATTCTCTCTAGAATTTTCAAAGTCCATGTCCACATGTTTACAATTTCACGTCAAAAAATGGCTAAAATTCCAGTTGAAATTTTTTCAAAGTCCCTTAAAAATTTTCCAATTTTTGTCCCAATTCTTCCCATTCCCATTGAAACTTTTCAAATCCCTCTCAAAATTGTTGAAATTCTCTTGAAGCTTTTAAAATTCTCTCTAGAATTTTCAAAATCCATGTCCACATGTTTACAATTTCACGTCAAAAAATGGCTAAAATTCCAGTTGAAATTTTTTCAAAGTCCCTGAAAAAATTTCCAATTTTTGTCCCAATTCTTCCCATTCCCATTGAAACTTTTCAAATCCCTCTCAAAATGGTTGAAATTCTGTTGAAGCTTTTAAAATTCTCTCTAGAATTTTCAAAATCCATGGCCACATGTTTACAATTTCACATAAAAAAATGGCTAAAATTCCAGTTGAAATTTTTTCAAAGTCCCTGAAAAATTTTCCAATTTTTGTCCCAATTCTTCCCATTCCCATTGAAACTTTTCAAATCCCTCTCAAAATTGTTGAAATTCTCTTGAAGCTTTTAAAATTCTCTCTAGAATTTTCAAAATCCATGTCCACATGTTTACAATTTCACGTCAAAAAATTGCTAAAATTCCAGTTGAAATTTTTTCAAAGTCCCTTAAAAATTTTCCAATTTTTGTCCCAATTCTTCCCATTCCCATTGAAACTTTTCAAATCCCTCTCCAAATTGTTGAAATTCTGTTGAATCTTTTAAAATTCTCTCTAGAATTTTCAAAATCCATGTCCACATGCTTACAATTTCATGTCAAAAAATGGCTAAAATTCCAGTTGAAATTTTTTCAAAGTCCCTGAAAAATTTTCCAATTTTTGTCCCAATTCTTCCCATTCCCATTTAAACTTTTCAAATCCCTCTCCAAATTGTTGAAACTCTGTTGAAGCTTTTAAAATTCTCTCTAGAATTTTCAAAATCCACTTCAACATGTTTACAATTTCACATCAAAATTGCTAAAATTCCAGTTGAAATTTTTTCAAAGTCCCTTAAAAATTTTCCAATTTTTGTCCCAATTCTTCCCATTCCCATTGAAACTTTTCAAATCCCTCTCAAAACTGTTGAAATCCTATTGAAAGTTTGAAAGTTCTCTCTAGAATTTTCAAAATCCACTTCAAAATGTTTACAATTTCACGTCAAAATTGCGAAAATTCCAGTTGAAATTTTTTCAAAGTCCCTTAAAAATTTTCCAATTTTTGTCCCAATTCTTCCCATTCCCATTGAAACTTTTCAAATCCCTCTCAAAATTGTTGAAATTCTCTTGAATCTTTTAAAATTCTCTCTAGAATTTTCAAAATCCATGTCCACATGTTTACAATTTCACGTCAAAAAATGGCTAAAATTCCAGTTGAAATTTTTTCAAAGTCCCTGAAAAATTTTCCAATTTTTGTCCCAATTCTTCCCATTCCCATTTAAACTTTTCAAATCCCTCTCAAAATTGTTGAAACTCTGTTGAAGCTTTTAAAATTCTCTCTAGAATTTTCAAAATCCACTTCAACATGTTTACAATTTCACATCAAAATTGCTAAAATTCCAGTTGAAATTTTTTCAAAGTCCCTTAAAAATTTTCCAATTTTTGTCCCAATTCTTCCCATTCCCATTGAAACTTTTCAAATCCCTCTCAAAACTGTTGAAATCCTATTGAAAGTTTGTAAGTTCTCTCTAGAATTTTCAAAATCCACTTCAAAATGTTTACAATTTCACGTCAAAATTGCGAAAATTCCAGTTGAAATTTTTTCAAAGTCCCTTAAAAATTTTCCAATTTTCGTCCCAATTCTTCCCATTCCCATTGAAACTTTTCAAATCCCTCTCAAAACTGTTGAAATTCTGTTGAAGCTTTTAAAATTCTCTCTAGAATTTTCAAAATCCATGGCCACATGTTTACAATTTCACGTCAAAATTGCGAAAATTCCAGTTGAAATTTTTTCAAAGTCCCTTAAAAATTTTCCAATTTTTGCCCCAATTCTTCCCATTCCCATTGAAACTTTTCAAATCCCTCTCAAAATTGTTGAAATTCTGTTGAAGCTTTTAAAATTCTCTCTAGAATTTTCAAAATCCACGTCAATATGTTTACAATTTTACGTCAAAATTGCTAAAATTCCAGTTGAAATTTTTTCAAAGTCCCTTCAAAATTTTCCAATTTTCGTCCCAATTCTTCCCATTCCCACTGAAACTTTTCAAATCCCTCTCAAAACTGTTGAAATTCTGTTGAAGCTTTTAAAATTCTCTCTAGAATTTTCAAAATCCATGTCCACATGTTTACAATTTCACGTCAAAATTGCTAAAATTCCAGTTGAATTTTTTTCAAAGTCCCTTAAAAATTTTCCAATTTTTGTCCCAATTCTTCCCATTCCCATTGAAACTTTTCAAATCCCTCTCAAAATTGTTGAAATTCTCTTGAAGCTTTTAAAATTCTCTCTAGAATTTTCAAAATCCATGTCCACATGTTTACAATTTCACGTCAAAAAATGGCTAAAATTCCAGTTGAAATTTTTTCAAAGTCCCTTAACAATTTTCCAATTTTTGTCCCAATTCTTCCCATTCCCATTGAAACTTTTCAAATCCCTCTCAAAATTGTTGAAATTCTCTTGAAGCTTTTAAAATTCTCTCTAGAATTTTCAAAATCCATGGCCACATGTTTACAATTTCACGTCAAAAAATGGCTAAAATTCCAGTTGAAATTTTTTCAAAGTCCCTTAAAAATTTTCCAATTTTTGTCCCAATTCTTCCCATTCCCATTGAAACTTTTCAAATCCCTCTCAAAATGGTTGAAATTCTGTTGAAGCTTTTAAAATTCTCTCTAGAATTTTCAAAATCCATGTCCACATGTTTACAATTTCACGTCAAAAAATGGCTAAAATTCCAGTTGAAATTTTTTCAAAGTCCCTTAAAAATTTTCCAATTTTTGTCCCAATTCTTCCCATTCCCATTTAAACTTTTCAAATCCCTCTCAAAATTGTTGAAACTCTGTTGAAGCTTTTAAAATTCTCTCTAGAATTTTCAAAATCCACTTCAACATGTTTACAATTTCACGTCAAAAAATTGCTAAAATTCCAGTTGAAATTTTTTCAAAGTCCCTTAAAAATTTTCCAATTTTTGTCCCAATTCTTCCCATTCCCATTGAAACTTTTCAAATCCCTCTCAAAATTGTTGAAATTCTGTTGAAGCTTTTAAAATTCTCTCTAGAATTTTCAAAATCCATGTCCACATGTTTACAATTTCACGTCAAAAAATGGCTAAAATTCCAGTTGAAATTTTTTCAAAGTCCCTTAAAAATTTTCCAATTTTCGTCCCAATTCTTCCCATTCCCATTGAAACTTTTCAAATCCCTCTCAAAATTGTTGAAATTCTGTTGAAGCTTTTAAAATTCTCTCTAGAATTTTCAAAGTCCATGTCCACATGTTTACAATTTCACGTCAAAAAATGGCTAAAATTCCAGTTGAAATTTTTTCAAAGTCCCTGAAAAATTTTCCAATTTTTGTCCCAATTCTTCCCATTCCCATTTAAACTTTTCAAATCCCTCTCAAAATTGTTGAAACTCTGTTGAAGCTTTTAAAATTCTCTCTAGAATTTTCAAAATCCACTTCAACATGTTTACAATTTCACATCAAAATTGCTAAAATTCCAGTTGAAATTTTTTCAAAGTCCCTTAAAAATTTTCCAATTTTTGTCCCAATTCTTCCCATTCCCATTGAAACTTTTCAAATCCCTCTCAAAACTGTTGAAATCCTATTGAAAGTTTGAAAGTTCTCTCTAGAATTTTCAAAATCCACTTCAAAATGTTTACAATTTCACGTCAAAATTGCGAAAATTCCAGTTGAAATTTTTTCAAAGTCCCTTAAAAATTTTCCAATTTTCGTCCCAATTCTTCCCATTCCCATTGAAACTTTTCAAATCCCTCTCAAAATTGTTGAAATTCTCTTGAAGCTTTTAAAATTCTCTCTAGAATTTTCAAAATCCATGGCCACATGTTTACAATTTCACGTCAAAATTGCGAAAATTCCAGTTGAAATTTTTTCAAAGTCCCTTAAAAATTTTCCCATTTTTGTCCCAATTCTTCCCATTCCCATTGAAACTTTTCAAATCCCTCTCAAAATTGTTGAAATTCTGTTGAAGCTTTTAAAATTCTCTCTAGAATTTTCAAAATCCACGTCAATATGTTTACAATTTTACGTCAAAATTGCTAAAATTCCAGTTGAAATTTTTTCAAAGTCCCTTCAAAATTTTCCAATTTTCGTCCCAATTCTTCCCATTCCCACTGAAACTTTTCAAATCCCTCTCAAAACTGTTGAAATTCTGTTGAAGCTTTTAAAATTCTCTCTAGAATTTTCAAAATCCATGTCCACATGTTTACAATTTCACGTCAAAATTGCTAAAATTCCAGTTGAATTTTTTTCAAAGTCCCTTAAAAATTTTCCAATTTTTGTCCCAATTCTTCCCATTCCCATTGAAACTTTTCAAATCCCTCTCAAAATTGTTGAAATTCTGTTGAAGCTTTTAAAATTCTCTCTAGAATTTTCAAAATCCATGGCCACATGTTTACAATTTCACGTCAAAAAATGGCTAAAATTCCAGTTGAAATTTTTTCAAAGTCCCTTAAAAATTTTCCAATTTTTGTCCCAATTCTTCCCATTCCCATTGAAACTTTTCAAATCCCTCTCAAAATTGTTGAAATTCTCTTGAAGCTTTTAAAATTCTCTCTAGAATTTTCAAAATCCATGGCCACATGTTTACAATTTCACATAAAAAAATGGCTAAAATTCCAGTTGAAATTTTTTCAAAGTCCCTTAAAAATTTTCCAATTTTTGTCCCAATTCTTCCCATTCCCATTGAAACTTTTCAAATCCCTCTCAAAATGGTTGAAATTCTGTTGAAGCTTTTAAAATTCTCTCTAGAATTTTCAAAATCCATGTCCACATGTTTACAATTTCACGTCAAAAAATGGCTAAAATTCCAGTTGAAATTTTTTCCAAGTCCCTTAAAAATTTTCCAATTTTTGTCCCAATTCTTCCCATTCCCATTGAAACTTTTCAAATCCCTCTCAAAATTGTTGAAATTCTCTTGAAGCTTTTAAAATTCTCTCTAGAATTTTCAAAATCCATGTCCACATGTTTACAATTTCACGTCAAAAAATTGCTAAAATTCCAGTTGAAATTTTTTCAAAGTCCCTTAAAAATTTTCCAATTTTTGTCCCAATTCTTCCCATTCCCATTGAAACTTTTCAAATCCCTCTCAAAATTGTTGAAATTCTCTTGAAGCTTTTAAAATTCTCTCTAGAATTTTCAAAATCCATGTCCACATGTTTACAATTTCACGTCAAAAAATGGCTAAAATTCCAGTTGAAATTTTTTCAAAGTCCCTTAAAAATTTTCCAATTTTCGTCCCAATTCTTCCCATTCCCATTGAAACTTTTCAAATCCCTCTCAAAATTGTTGAAATTCTCTTGAAGCTTTTAAAATTCTCTCTAGAATTTTCAAAATCCATGTCCACATGTTTACAATTTCACGTCAAAAAATTGCTAAAATTCCAGTTGAAATTTTTTCAAAGTCCCTTAAAAATTTTCCAATTTTTGTCCCAATTCTTCCCATTCCCATTGAAACTTTTCAAATCCCTCTCAAAATTGTTGAAATTCTGTTGAAGCTTTTAAAATTCTCTCTAGAATTTTCAAAATCCATGTCCACATGTTTACAATTTCACGTCAAAAAATGGCTAAAATTCCAGTTGAAATTTTTTCAAAGTCCCTTAAAAATTTTCCAATTTTCGTCCCAATTCTTCCCATTCCCATTGAAACTTTTCAAATCCCTCTCAAAATTGTTGAAATTCTGTTGAAGCTTTTAAAATTCTCTCTAGAATTTTCAAAGTCCATGTCCACATGTTTACAATTTCACGTCAAAAAATGGCTAAAATTCCAGTTGAAATTTTTTCAAAGTCCCTGAAAAATTTTCCAATTTTTGTCCCAATTCTTCCCATTCCCATTTAAACTTTTCAAATCCCTCTCAAAATTGTTGAAACTCTGTTGAAGCTTTTAAAATTCTCTCTAGAATTTTCAAAATCCACTTCAACATGTTTACAATTTCACATCAAAATTGCTAAAATTCCAGTTGAAATTTTTTCAAAGTCCCTTAAAAATTTTCCAATTTTTGTCCCAATTCTTCCCATTCCCATTGAAACTTTTCAAATCCCTCTCAAAACTGTTGAAATCCTATTGAAAGTTTGAAAGTTCTCTCTAGAATTTTCAAAATCCATGTCCACATGTTTACAATTTCACGTCAAAATTGCGAAAATTCCAGTTGAAATTTTTTCAAAGTCCCTTAAAAATTTTCCAATTTTCGTCCCAATTCTTCCCATTCCCATTGAAACTTTTCAAATCCCTCTCAAAATTGTTGAAATTCTCTTGAAGCTTTTAAAATTCTCTCTAGAATTTTCAAAATCCATGGCCACATGTTTACAATTTCACGTCAAAATTGCGAAAATTCCAGTTGAAATTTTTTCAAAGTCCCTTAAAAATTTTCCCATTTTTGTCCCAATTCTTCCCATTCCCATTGAAACTTTTCAAATCCCTCTCAAAATTGTTGAAATTCTGTTGAAGCTTTTAAAATTCTCTCTAGAATTTTCAAAATCCACGTCAATATGTTTACAATTTTACGTCAAAATTGCTAAAATTCCAGTTGAAATTTTTTCAAAGTCCCTTCAAAATTTTCCAATTTTCGTCCCAATTCTTCCCATTCCCACTGAAACTTTTCAAATCCCTCTCAAAACTGTTGAAATTCTGTTGAAGCTTTTAAAATTCTCTCTAGAATTTTCAAAATCCATGTCCACATGTTTACAATTTCACGTCAAAATTGCTAAAATTCCAGTTGAATTTTTTTCAAAGTCCCTTAAAAATTTTCCAATTTTTGTCCCAATTCTTCCCATTCCCATTGAAACTTTTCAAATCCCTCTCAAAATTGTTGAAATTCTCTTGAAGCTTTTAAAATTCTCTCTAGAATTTTCAAAATCCATGGCCACATGTTTACAATTTCACGTCAAAAAATGGCTAAAATTCCAGTTGAAATTTTTTCAAAGTCCCTTAAAAATTTTCCAATTTTTGTCCCAATTCTTCCCATTCCCATTGAAACTTTTCAAATCCCTCTCAAAATTGTTGAAATTCTCTTGAAGCTTTTAAAATTCTCTCTAGAATTTTCAAAATCCATGGCCACATGTTTACAATTTCACATAAAAAAATGGCTAAAATTCCAGTTGAAATTTTTTCAAAGTCCCTTAAAAATTTTCCAATTTTTGTCCCAATTCTTCCCATTCCCATTGAAACTTTTCAAATCCCTCTCAAAATGGTTGAAATTCTGTTGAAGCTTTTAAAATTCTCTCTAGAATTTTCAAAATCCATGTCCACATGTTTACAATTTCACGTCAAAAAATGGCTAAAATTCCAGTTGAAATTTTTTCCAAGTCCCTTAAAAATTTTCCAATTTTTGTCCCAATTCTTCCCATTCCCATTGAAACTTTTCAAATCCCTCTCAAAATTGTTGAAATTCTCTTGAAGCTTTTAAAATTCTCTCTAGAATTTTCAAAATCCATGTCCACATGTTTACAATTTCACGTCAAAAAATTGCTAAAATTCCAGTTGAAATTTTTTCAAAGTCCCTTAAAAATTTTCCAATTTTTGTCCCAATTCTTCCCATTCCCATTGAAACTTTTCAAATCCCTCTCAAAATTGTTGAAATTCTCTTGAAGCTTTTAAAATTCTCTCTAGAATTTTCAAAATCCATGTCCACATGTTTACAATTTCACGTCAAAAAATGGCTAAAATTCCAGTTGAAATTTTTTCAAAGTCCCTTAAAAATTTTCCAATTTTCGTCCCAATTCTTCCCATTCCCATTGAAACTTTTCAAATCCCTCTCAAAATTGTTGAAATTCTCTTGAAGCTTTTAAAATTCTCTCTAGAATTTTCAAAATCCATGTCCACATGTTTACAATTTCACGTCAAAAAATTGCTAAAATTCCAGTTGAAATTTTTTCAAAGTCCCTTAAAAATTTTCCAATTTTTGTCCCAATTCTTCCCATTCCCATTGAAACTTTTCAAATCCCTCTCAAAATTGTTGAAATTCTGTTGAAGCTTTTAAAATTCTCTCTAGAATTTTCAAAATCCATGTCCACATGTTTACAATTTCACGTCAAAAAATGGCTAAAATTCCAGTTGAAATTTTTTCAAAGTCCCTTAAAAATTTTCCAATTTTCGTCCCAATTCTTCCCATTCCCATTGAAACTTTTCAAATCCCTCTCAAAATTGTTGAAATTCTGTTGAAGCTTTTAAAATTCTCTCTAGAATTTTCAAAGTCCATGTCCACATGTTTACAATTTCACGTCAAAAAATGGCTAAAATTCCAGTTGAAATTTTTTCAAAGTCCCTGAAAAATTTTCCAATTTTTGTCCCAATTCTTCCCATTCCCATTTAAACTTTTCAAATCCCTCTCAAAATTGTTGAAACTCTGTTGAAGCTTTTAAAATTCTCTCTAGAATTTTCAAAATCCACTTCAACATGTTTACAATTTCACATCAAAATTGCTAAAATTCCAGTTGAAATTTTTTCAAAGTCCCTTAAAAATTTTCCAATTTTTGTCCCAATTCTTCCCATTCCCATTGAAACTTTTCAAATCCCTCTCAAAACTGTTGAAATCCTATTGAAAGTTTGAAAGTTCTCTCTAGAATTTTCAAAATCCATGTCCACATGTTTACAATTTCACGTCAAAATTGCGAAAATTCCAGTTGAAATTTTTTCAAAGTCCCTTAAAAATTTTCCAATTTTCGTCCCAATTCTTCCCATTCCCATTGAAACTTTTCAAATCCCTCTCAAAATTGTTGAAATTCTCTTGAAGCTTTTAAAATTCTCTCTAGAATTTTCAAAATCCATGGCCACATGTTTACAATTTCACGTCAAAAAATGGCTAAAATTCCAGTTGAAATTTTTTCAAAGTCCCTTAAAAATTTTCCCATTTTTGTCCCAATTCTTCCCATTCCCATTGAAACTTTTCAAATCCCTCTCAAAATTGTTGAAATTCTGTTGAAGCTTTTAAAATTCTCTCTAGAATTTTCAAAATCCACGTCAATATGTTTACAATTTTACGTCAAAATTGCTAAAATTCCAGTTGAAATTTTTTCAAAGTCCCTTCAAAATTTTCCAATTTTCGTCCCAATTCTTCCCATTCCCACTGAAACTTTTCAAATCCCTCTCAAAACTGTTGAAATTCTGTTGAAGCTTTTAAAATTCTCTCTAGAATTTTCAAAATCCATGTCCACATGTTTACAATTTCACGTCAAAATTGCTAAAATTCCAGTTGAATTTTTTTCAAAGTCCCTTAAAAATTTTCCAATTTTTGTCCCAATTCTTCCCATTCCCATTGAAACTTTTCAAATCCCTCTCAAAATTGTTGAAATTCTCTTGAAGCTTTTAAAATTCTCTCTAGAATTTTCAAAATCCATGGCCACATGTTTACAATTTCACGTCAAAAAATGGCTAAAATTCCAGTTGAAATTTTTTCAAAGTCCCTTAAAAATTTTCCAATTTTTGTCCCAATTCTTCCCATTCCCATTGAAACTTTTCAAATCCCTCTCAAAATTGTTGAAATTCTCTTGAAGCTTTTAAAATTCTCTCTAGAATTTTCAAAATCCATGGCCACATGTTTACAATTTCACATAAAAAAATGGCTAAAATTCCAGTTGAAATTTTTTCAAAGTCCCTTAAAAATTTTCCAATTTTTGTCCCAATTCTTCCCATTCCCATTGAAACTTTTCAAATCCCTCTCAAAATGGTTGAAATTCTGTTGAAGCTTTTAAAATTCTCTCTAGAATTTTCAAAATCCATGTCCACATGTTTACAATTTCACGTCAAAAAATGGCTAAAATTCCAGTTGAAATTTTTTCCAAGTCCCTTAAAAATTTTCCAATTTTTGTCCCAATTCTTCCCATTCCCATTGAAACTTTTCAAATCCCTCTCAAAATTGTTGAAATTCTCTTGAAGCTTTTAAAATTCTCTCTAGAATTTTCAAAATCCATGTCCACATGTTTACAATTTCACGTCAAAAAATTGCTAAAATTCCAGTTGAAATTTTTTCAAAGTCCCTTAAAAATTTTCCAATTTTTGTCCCAATTCTTCCCATTCCCATTGAAACTTTTCAAATCCCTCTCAAAATTGTTGAAATTCTCTTGAAGCTTTTAAAATTCTCTCTAGAATTTTCAAAATCCATGTCCACATGTTTACAATTTCACGTCAAAAAATGGCTAAAATTCCAGTTGAAATTTTTTCAAAGTCCCTTAAAAATTTTCCAATTTTCGTCCCAATTCTTCCCATTCCCATTGAAACTTTTCAAATCCCTCTCAAAATTGTTGAAATTCTCTTGAATCTTTTAAAATTCTCTCTAGAATTTTCAAAATCCATGTCCACATGTTTACAATTTCACGTCAAAAAATGGCTAAAATTCCAGTTGAAATTTTTTCAAAGTCCCTTAAAAATTTTCCAATTTTCGTCCCAATTCTTCCCATTCCCATTGAAACTTTTCAAATCCCTCTCAAAACTGTTGAAATCCTATTGAAAGTTTGAAACTTCTCTCTAGAATTTTCAAAATCCACGTCAACATGTTTACAATTTCACGTCAAAATTGCTAAAATTCCAGTTGAAATTTTTTCAAAGTCCCTTAAAAATCTTCCAATTTTTGTCCCAATTCTTCCCATTCCCATTGAAACTTTTCAAATCCCTCTCAAAATTGTTGAAATTCTCTTGAAGCTTTTAAAATTCTCTCTAGAATTGTCAAAATCCATGTACACTTGTTTACAATTTCATGTCAAAAAATGGCTAAAATTCCAGTTGAAATTTTTTCCAAGTCCCTGAAAAATTTTCCAATTTTTGTCCCAATTCTTCCCATTCCCATTGAAACTTTTCAAATCCCTCTCAAAATTGTTGAAATTCTGTTGAAGCTCTTAAAATTCTCTCTAGAATTTTCAAAATCCATGTCCACATGTTTACAATTTCACGTCAAAAAATGGCTAAAATTCCAGTTGAAATTTTTTCAAAGTCCCTTAAAAATTTTCCAATTTTTGTCCCAATTCTTCCCATTCCCATTGAAACTTTTCAAATCCCTCTCAAAATTGTTGAAATTCTCTTGAAGCTTTTAAAATTCTCTCTAGAATTTTCAAAATCCATGTCCACATGTTTACAATTTCACGTCAAAAAATGGCTAAAATTCCAGTTGAATTTTTTTCAAAGTCCCTTAAAAATTTTCCAATTTTTGTCCCAATTCTTCCCATTCCCATTGAAACTTTTCAAATCCCTCTCAAAATTGTTGAAATTCTCTTGAAGCTTTTAAAATTCTCTCTAGAATTTTCAAAATCCATGTCCACATGTTTACAATTTCACGTCAAAAAATTGCTAAAATTCCAGTTGAAATTTTTTCAAAGTCCCTTAAAAATTTTCCAATTTTTGTCCCAATTCCTCCCATTCCCATTGAAACTTTTCAAATCCCTCTCAAAATTGTTGAAATTCTGTTGAAGCTTTTAAAATTCTCTCTAGAATTTTCAAAATCCATGGCCACATGTTTACAATTTCACGTCAAAAAATGGCTAAAATTCCAGTTGAAATTTTTTCAAAGTCCCTTAAAAATTTTCCAATTTTTGTCCCAATTCTTCCTATTCCCATTGAAACTTTTCAAATCCCTCTCAAAATTGTTGAAATTCTCTTGAAGCTTTTAAAATTCTCTCTAGAATTTTCAAAATCCATGTCCACATGTTTACAATTTCACGTCAAAAAATGGCTAAAATTCCAGTTGAAATTTTTTCAAAGTCCCTTAAAAATTTTCCAATTTTTGTCCCAATTCTTCCCATTCCCATTGAAACTTTTCAAATCCCTCTCAAAATTGTTGAAATTCTGTTGAAGCTTTTAAAATTCTCTCTAGAATTTTCAAAATCCATGGCCACATGTTTACAATTTCACGTCAAAAAATTGCTAAAATTCCAGTTGAAATTTTTTCAAAGTCCCTTAAAAATTTTCCAATTTTCGTCCCAATTCTTCCCATTCCCATTGAAACTTTTCAAATCCCTCTCAAAACTGTTGAAATCCTATTGAAAGTTTGAAACTTCTCTCTAGAATTTTCAAAAACCACGTCAACATGTTTACAATTTCACGTCAAAATTGCTAAAATTCCAGTTGAAATTTTTTCAAAGTCCCTTAAAAATTTTCCAATTTTTGTCCCAATTCTTCCCATTCCCATTGAAACTTTTCAAATCCCTCTCAAAATGGTTGAAATTCTGTTGAAGCTTTTAAAATTCTCTCTAGAATTTTCAAAATCCATGTCCACATGTTTACAATTTCACGTCAAAAAATGGCTAAAATTCCAGTTGAAATTTTTTCCAAGTCCCTTAAAAATTTTCCAATTTTTGTCCCAATTCTTCCCATTCCCATTGAAACTTTTCAAATCCCTCTCAAAATTGTTGAAATTCTCTTGAAGCTTTTAAAATTCTCTCTAGAATTTTCAAAATCCATGTCCACATGTTTACAATTTCACGTCAAAAAATTGCTAAAATTCCAGTTGAAATTTTTTCAAAGTCCCTTAAAAATTTTCCAATTTTTGTCCCAATTCTTCCCATTCCCATTGAAACTTTTCAAATCCCTCTCAAAATTGTTGAAATTCTCTTGAAGCTTTTAAAATTCTCTCTAGAATTTTCAAAATCCATGTCCACATGTTTACAATTTCACGTCAAAAAATGGCTAAAATTCCAGTTGAAATTTTTTCAAAGTCCCTTAAAAATTTTCCAATTTTCGTCCCAATTCTTCCCATTCCCATTGAAACTTTTCAAATCCCTCTCAAAATTGTTGAAATTCTCTTGAATCTTTTAAAATTCTCTCTAGAATTTTCAAAATCCATGTCCACATGTTTACAATTTCACGTCAAAAAATGGCTAAAATTCCAGTTGAAATTTTTTCAAAGTCCCTTAAAAATTTTCCAATTTTCGTCCCAATTCTTTCCCATTCCCATTGAAACTTTTCAAATCCCTCTCAAAACTGTTGAAATCCTATTGAAAGTTTGAAACTTCTCTCTAGAATTTTCAAAATCCACGTCAACATGTTTACAATTTCACGTCAAAATTGCTAAAATTCCAGTTGAAATTTTTTCAAAGTCCCTTAAAAATTTTCCAATTTTTGTCCCAATTCTTCCCATTCCCATTGAAACTTTTCAAATCCCTCTCAAAATTGTTGAAATTCTCTTGAAGCTTTTAAAATTCTCTCTAGAATTGTCAAAATCCATGTCCACTTGTTTACAATTTCATGTCAAAAAATGGCTAAAATTCCAGTTGAAATTTTTTCCAAGTCCCTGAAAAATTTTCCAATTTTTGTCCCAATTCTTCCCATTCCCATTGAAACTTTTCAAATCCCTCTCAAAATTGTTGAAATTCTCTTGAAGCTTTTAAAATTCTTTCTAGAATTTTCAAAATCCATGTCCACATGTTTACAATTTCACGTCAAAAAATGGCTAAAATTCCAGTTGAAATTTTTTCAAAGTCCCTTAAAAATTTTCCAATTTTTGTCCCAATTCTTCCCATTCCCATTGAAACTTTTCAAATCCCTCTCAAAATTGTTGAAATTCTCTTGAAGCTTTTAAAATTCTCTCTAGAATTTTCAAAATCCATGTCCACATGTTTACAATTTCACGTCAAAAAATGGCTAAAATTCCAGTTGAATTTTTTTCAAAGTCCCTTAAAAATTTTCCAATTTTTGTCCCAATTCTTCCCATTCCCATTGAAACTTTTCAAATCCCTCTCAAAATTGTTGAAATTCTCTTGAAGCTTTTAAAATTCTCTCTAGAATTTTCAAAATCCATGTCCACATGTTTACAATTTCACGTCAAAAAATTGCTAAAATTCCAGTTGAAATTTTTTCAAAGTCCCTTAAAAATTTTCCAATTTTTGTCCCAATTCCTCCCATTCCCATTGAAACTTTTCAAATCCCTCTCAAAATTGTTGAAATTCTGTTGAAGCTTTTAAAATTCTCTCTAGAATTTTCAAAATCCATGGCCACATGTTTACAATTTCACGTCAAAAAATGGCTAAAATTCCAGTTGAAATTTTTTCAAAGTCCCTTAAAAATTTTCCAATTTTTGTCCCAATTCTTCCTATTCCCATTGAAACTTTTCAAATCCCTCTCAAAATTGTTGAAATTCTCTTGAAGCTTTTAAAATTCTCTCTAGAATTTTCAAAATCCATGTCCACATGTTTACAATTTCACGTCAAAAAATGGCTAAAATTCCAGTTGAAATTTTTTCAAAGTCCCTTAAAAATTTTCCAATTTTTGTCCCAATTCTTCCCATTCCCATTGAAACTTTTCAAATCCCTCTCAAAATTGTTGAAATTCTCTTGAAGCTTTTAAAATTCTCTCTAGAATTTTCAAAATCCATGTCCACATGTTTACAATTTCACGTCAAAAAATGGCTAAAATTCCAGTTGAAATTTTTTCAAAGTCCCTTAAAAATTTTCCAATTTTTGTCCCAATTCTTCCTATTCCCATTGAAAACTTTTCAAATCCCTCTCAAAATTGTTGAAATTCTCTTGAAGCTTTTAAAATTCTCTCTAGAATTTTCAAAATCCATGGCCACATGTTTACAATTTCACGTCAAAAAATGGCTAAAATTCCAGTTGAAATTTTTTCAAAGTCCCTTAAAAATTTTCCAATTTTTGTCCCAATTCTTCCCATTCCCATTGAAACTTTTCAAATCCCTCTCAAAATTGTTGAAATTCTGTTGAAGCTTTTAAAATTCTCTCTAGAATTTTCAAAATCCATGGCCACATGTTTACAATTTCACGTCAAAAAATGGCTAAAATTCCAGTTGAAATTTTTTCAAAGTCCCTTAAAAATTTTCCAATTTTCGTCCCAATTCTTCCCATTCCCATTGAAACTTTTCAAATCCCTCTCAAAATTGTTGAAATCCTATTGAAAGTTTGAAACTTCTCTCTAGAATTTTCAAAAACCACGTCAACATGTTTACAATTTCACGTCAAAATTGCTAAAATTCCAGTTGAAATTTTTTCAAAGTCCCTTAAAAATTTTCCAATTTTTGTCCCAATTCTTCCCATTCCCATTGAAACTTTTCAAATCCCTCTCAAAATTGTTGAAATTCTCTTGAAGCTTTTAAAATTCTCTCTAGAATTTTCAAAATCCATGGCCACATGTTTACAATTTCACGTCAAAAAATGGCTAAAATTCCAGTTGAAATTTTTTCAAAGTCCCTTAACAATTTTCCAATTTTTGTCCCAATTCTTCCCATTCCCATTGAAACTTTTCAAATCCCTCTCAAAATTGTTGAAATTCTCTTGAAGCTTTTAAAATTCTCTCTAGAATTTTCAAAATCCATGTCCACATGTTTACAATTTCACGTCAAAAAATGGCTAAAATTCCAGTTGAAATTTTTTCCAAGTCCCTGAAAAATTTTCCAATTTTTGTCCCAATTCTTCCCATTCCCATTGAAACTTTTCAAATCCCTCTCAAAATTGTTGAAATTCTCTTGAAGCTTTTAAAATTCTCTCTAGAATTTTCAAAATCCATGTCCACATGTTTACAATTTCACGTCAAAAAATTGCTAAAATTCCAGTTGAAATTTTTTCAAAGTCCCTTAAAAATTTCCAATTTTTGTCCCAATTCCTCCCATTCCCATTGAAACTTTTCAAATCCCTCTCAAAATTGTTGAAATTCTCTTGAAGCTTTTAAAATTCTCTCTAGAATTTTCAAAATCCATGTCCACATGTTTACAATTTCACGTCAAAAAATGGCTAAAATTCCAGTTGAAATTTTTTCAAAGTCCCTTAAAAATTTTCCAATTTTTGTCCCAATTCTTCCTATTCCCATTGAAACTTTTCAAATCCCTCTCAAAATTGTTGAAATTCTCTTGAAGCTTTTAAAATTCTCTCTAGAATTTTCAAAATCCATGGCCACATGTTTACAATTTCACGTCAAAAAATGGCTAAAATTCCAGTTGAAATTTTTTCAAAGTCCCTTAAAAATTTTCCAATTTTTGTCCCAATTCTTCCCATTCCCATTGAAACTTTTCAAATCCCTCTCAAAATTGTAGAAATTCTGTTAAAGCTTTTAAAATTCTCTCTAGAATTTTCAAAATCCATGGCCACATGTTTACAATTTCACGTCAAAAAATGGCTAAAATTCCAGTTGAAATTTTTTCAAAGTCCCTTAAAAATTTTCCAATTTTTGTCCCAATTCTTCCCATTCCCATTGAAACTTTTCAAATCCCTCTCAAAATTGTTGAAATTCTGTTGAAGCTTTTAAAATTCTCTCTAGAATTTTCAAAATCCATGGCCACAGTCAAAAATTGCTAAAATTCCAGTTGAAATTTTTTCAAAGTCCCTTAAAAATTTTCCAATTTTCGTCCCAATTCTTCCCATTCCCATTGAAACTTTTCAAATCCCTCTCAAAACTGTTGAAATCCTATTGAAAGTTTGAAACTTCTCTCTAGAATTTTCAAAAACCACGTCAACATGTTTACAATTTCACGTCAAAAATTGCTAAAATTCCAGTTGAAATTTTTTCCAAGTCCCTTAAAAATTTTTCCAATTTTTGTCCCAATTCTTCCCATTCCCATTGAAACTTTTCAAATCCCTCTCAAAATTGTTGAAATTCTCTTGAAGCTTTTAAAATTCTCTCTAGAATTTTCAAAATCCATGGCCACATGTTTACAATTTCACGTCAAAAAATGGCTAAAATTCCAGTTGAAATTTTTTCAAAGTCCCTTAACAATTTTCCAATTTTTGTCCCAATTCTTCCCATTCCCATTGAAACTTTTCAAATCCCTCTCCAAATTGTTGAAATTCTCTTGAAGCTTTTAAAATTCTCTCTAGAATTTTCAAAATCCATGTCCACATGTTTACAATTTCACGTCAAAAAATGGCTAAAATTCCAGTTGAAATTTTTTCAAAGTCCCTTAAAAATTTTCCAATTTTTGTCCCAATTCTTCCCAATCCCATTGAAACTTTTCAAATCCCTCTCAAAATTGTTGAAATTCTCTTGAATCTTTTAAAATTCTCTCTAGAATTTTCAAAATCCATGTCCACATGTTTACAATTTCACGTCAAAAAATGGCTAAAATTCCAGTTGAAATTTTTTCAAAGTCCCTTAAAAATTTTCCAATTTTTGTCCCAATTCTTCCCATTCCCATTGAAACTTTTCAAATCCCTCTCAAATTGTTGAAATTCTGTTGAAACTTTTAAAATTCTCTCTAGAATTTTCAAACTCCATGTCCACTTGTTTACAATTCACGTCAAAAAATTGCTAAAATTCCAGTTGAAATTTTTTCAAATCCCTTAAAAATTTTCCAATTTTTGTTCCCAATTCCTCCCATT
>NW_028116778.1:0-40494 GCF_964273445.1 Streptopelia decaocto
CATTGAAACTTTTCAAATCCCTCTCAAAATTGTTGAAATTCTCTTGAAGCTTTTAAAATTCTCTCTAGAATTTTCAAAATCCATGTCCACATGTTTACAATTTCACGTCAAAAAATGGCTAAAATTCCAGTTGAAATTTTTTCAAAGTCCCTTCAAAATTTTCCAATTTTTGTCCCAATTCTTCCCATTCCCATTGAAACTTTTCAAATCCCTCTCAAAATTGTTGAAATTCTCTTGAAGCTTTTAAAATTCTCTCCAGAATTTTCAAAATCCATGTCCACATGTTTACAATTTCACGTCAAAAAATGGCTAAAATTCCAGTTGAAATTTTTTCAAAGTCCCTTAAAAATTTTCCAATTTTTGTCCCAATTCTTCCCATTCCCATTGAAACTTTTCAAATCCCTCTCAAAATTGTTGAAATTCTCTTGAAGCTTTTAAAATTCTCTCCAGAATTTTCAAAATCCATGTCCACATGTTTACAATTTCACGTCAAAAAATGGCTAAAATTCCAGTTGAAATTTTTTCAAAGTCCATTCAAAATTTTCCAATTTTTGTCCCAATTCTTCCCATTCCCATTGAAACTTTTCAAATCCCTCTCAAAATTGTTGAAATTCTCTTGAAGCTTTTAAAATTCTCTCTAGAATTTTCAAAATCCATGTCCACATGTTTACAATTTCACGTCAAAAAATGGCTAAAATTCCAGTTGAAATTTTTTCAAAGTCCCTTAAAAATTTTCCAATTTTTGTCCCAATTCTTCCCATTCCCATTGAAACTTTTCAAATCCCTCTCAAAATTGTTGAAATTCTCTTGAAGCTTTTAAAATTCTCTCCAGAATTTTCAAAATCCATGTCCACATGTTTACAATTTCACGTCAAAAAATGGCTAAAATTCCAGTTGAAATTTTTTCAAAGTCCCTTCAAAATTTTCCAATTTTTGTCCCAATTCTTCCCATTCCCATTGAAACTTTTCAAATCCCTCTCAAAATTGTTGAAATTCTCTTGAAGCTTTTAAAATTCTCTCTAGAATTTTCAAAATCCATGTCCACATGTTTACAATTTCACGTCAAAAAATGGCTAAAATTCCAGTTGAAATTTTTTCAAAGTCCCTTAAAAATTTTCCAATTTTTGTCCCAATTCTTCCCATTCCCATTGAAACTTTTCAAATCCCTCTCAACATTGTTGAAATTCTCTTGAAGCTTTTAAAATTCTCTCTAGAATTTTCAAAATCCATGTCCACATGTTTACAATTTCACGTCAAAAAATGGCTAAAATTCCAGTTGAAATTTTTTCAAAGTCCCTTAAAAATTTTCCAATTTTTGTCCCAATTCTTCCCATTCCCATTGAAACTTTTCAAATCCCTCTCAAAATTGTTGAAATTCTCTTGAAGCTTTTAAAATTCTCTCTAGAATTTTCAAAATCCATGTCCACATGTTTACAATTTCACGTCAAAAAATGGCTAAAATTCCAGTTGAAATTTTTTCAAAGTCCCTTAAAAATTTTCCAATTTTTGTCCCAATTCTTCCCATTCCCATTGAAACTTTTCAAATCCCTCTCAAAATTGTTGAAATTCTCTTGAAGCTTTTAAAATTCTCTCTAGAATTTTCAAAATCCATGTCCACATGTTTACAATTTCACGTCAAAAAATGGCTAAAATTCCAGTTGAAATTTTTTCAAAGTCCCTTCAAAATTTTCCAATTTTTGTCCCAATTCTTCCCATTCCCATTGAAACTTTTCAAATCCCTCTCAAAACTGTTGAAATTCTCTTGAAGCTTTTAAAATTCTCTCTAGAATTTTCAAAATCCATGTCCACATGTTTACAATTTCACGTCAAAAAATGGCTAAAATTCCAGTTGAAATTTTTTCAAAGTCCCTTAAAAATTTTCCAATTTTTGTCCCAATTCTTCCCATTCCCATTGAAACTTTTCAAATCCCTCTCAACATTGTTGAAATTCTCTTGAAGCTTTTAAAATTCTCTCTAGAATTTTCAAAATCCATGTCCACATGTTTACAATTTTACGTCAAAAAATGGCTAAAATTCCAGTTGAAATTTTTTCAAAGTCCCTTAAAAATTTTCCAATTTTTGTCCCAATTCTTCCCATTCCCATTGAAACTTTTCAAATCCCTCTCAACATTGTTGAAATTCTCTTGAAGCTTTTAAAATTCTCTCTAGAATTTTCAAAATCCATGTCCACATGTTTACAATTTCACGTCAAAAAATGGCTAAAATTCCAGTTGAAATTTTTTCAAAGTCCCTTAAAAATTTTCCAATTTTTGTCCCAATTCTTCCCATTCCCATTGAAACTTTTCAAATCCCTCTCAACATTGTTGAAATTCTCTTGAAGCTTTTAAAATTCTCTCTAGAATTTTCAAAATCCATGTCCACATGTTTACAATTTCACGTCAAAAAATGGCTAAAATTTCAGTTGAAATTTTTTCAAAGTCCCTTCAAAATTTTCCAATTTTTGTCCCAATTCTTCCCATTCCCATTGAAACTTTTCAAATCCCTCTCAACATTGTTGAAATTCTCTTGAAGCTTTTAAAATTCTCTCTAGAATTTTCAAAATCCATGTCCACATGTTTACAATTTCACGTCAAAAAATGGCTAAAATTCCAGTTGAAATTTTTTCAAAGTCCCTTAAAAATTTTCCAATTTTTGTCCCAATTCTTCCCATTCCCATTGAAACTTTTCAAATCCCTCTCAACATTGTTGAAATTCTCTTGAAGCTTTTAAAATTCTCTCTGGAATTTTCAAAATCCATGTCCACATGTTTACAATTTCACGTCAAAAAATGGCTAAAATTCCAGTTGAAATTTTTTCAAAGTCCCTTAAAAATTTTCCAATTTTTGTCCCAATTCTTCCCATTCCCATTGAAACTTTTCAAATCCCTCTCAAAACTGTTGAAATTCTCTTTAAGCTTTTAAAATTCTCTCTGGAATTTTCAAAATCCATGTCCACATGTTTACAATTTCACGTCAAAAAAGGGCTAAAATTCCAGTTGAAATTTTTTCAAAGTCCCTTAAAAATTTTCCAATTTTTGTCCCAATTCTTCCCATTCCCATTGAAACTTTTCAAATCCCTCTCAAAACTGTTGAAATTCTCTTGAAACTTTTAAAATTCTCTCTAGAATTTTCAAAATCCATGTCCACATGTTTACAATTTCACGTCAAAAAAGGGCTAAAATTCCAGTTGAAATTTTTTCAAAGTCCCTTAAAAATTTTCCAATTTTTGTCCCAATTCTTCCCATTCCCATTGAAACTTTTCAAATCCCTCTCAAAATGGTTGAAATTCTCTTGAAGATTTTAAAATTCTCTCTAGAATTTTCAAAATCCATGTCCACATGTTTACAATTTCACGTCAAAAAATGGCTAAAATTCCAGTTGAAATTTTTTCAAAGTCCCTTCAAAATTTTCCAATTTTTGTCCCAATTCTTCCCATTCCCATTGAAACTTTTCAAATCCCTCTCAAAATTGTTGAAATTCTCTTGAAGATTTTAAAATTCTCTCTAGAATTTTCAAAATCCATGTCCACATGTTTACAATTTCACGTCAAAAAATGGCTAAAATTTCAGTTGAAATTTTTTCAAAGTCCCTTAAAAATTTTCCAATTTTTGTCCCAATTCTTCCCATTCCCATTGAAACTTTTCAAATCCCTCTCAACATTGTTGAAATTCTCTTGAAGCTTTTAAAATTCTCTCTAGAATTTTCAAAATCCATGTCCACATGTTTACAATTTCACGTCAAAAAATGGCTAAAATTCCAGTTGAAATTTTTTCAAAGTCCCTTAAAAATTTTCCAATTTTTGTCCCAATTCTTCCCATTCCCATTGAAACTTTTCAAATCCCTCTCAAAATTGTTGAAATTCTCTTGAAGCTTTTAAAATTCTCTCTAGAATTTTCAAAATCCACGTCCACATGTTTACAATTTCACGTCAAAAAATGGCTAAAATTCCAGTTGAAATTTTTTCAAAGTCCCTTAAAAATTTTCCAATTTTTGTCCCAATTCTTCCCATTCCCATTGAAACTTTTCAAATCCCTCTCAAAATTGTTGAAATTCTCTTGAAGCTTTTAAAATTCTCTCTAGAATTTTCAAAATCCATGTCCACATGTTTACAATTTCACGTCAAAAAATGGCTAAAATTCCAGTTGAAATTTTTTCAAAGTCCCTTCAAAATTTTCCAATTTTTGTCCCAATTCTTCCCATTCCCATTGAAACTTTTCAAATCCCTCTCAAAACTGTTGAAATTCTCTTGAAGCTTTTAAAATTCTCTCTAGAATTTTCAAAATCCATGTCCACATGTTTACAATTTCACGTCAAAAAATGGCTAAAATTCCAGTTGAAATTTTTTCAAAGTCCCTTAAAAATTTTCCAATTTTTGTCCCAATTCTTCCCATTCCCATTGAAACTTTTCAAATCCCTCTCAACATTGTTGAAATTCTCTTGAAGCTTTTAAAATTCTCTCTAGAATTTTCAAAATCCATGTCCACATGTTTACAATTTTACGTCAAAAAATGGCTAAAATTCCAGTTGAAATTTTTTCAAAGTCCCTTAAAAATTTTCCAATTTTTGTCCCAATTCTTCCCATTCCCATTGAAACTTTTCAAATCCCTCTCAACATTGTTGAAATTCTCTTGAAGCTTTTAAAATTCTCTCTAGAATTTTCAAAATCCATGTCCACATGTTTACAATTTCACGTCAAAAAATGGCTAAAATTCCAGTTGAAATTTTTTCAAAGTCCCTTAAAAATTTTCCAATTTTTGTCCCAATTCTTCCCATTCCCATTGAAACTTTTCAAATCCCTCTCAGCATTGTTGAAATTCTCTTGAAGCTTTTAAAATTCTCTCTAGAATTTTCAAAATCCATGTCCACATGTTTACAATTTCACGTCAAAAAATGGCTAAAATTCCAGTTGAAATTTTTTCAAAGTCCCTTAAAAATTTTCCAATTTTTGTCCCAATTCTTCCCATTCCCATTGAAACTTTTCAAATCCCTCTCAACATTGTTGAAATTCTCTTGAAGCTTTTAAAATTCTCTCTAGAATTTTCAAAATCCATGTCCACATGTTTACAATTTCACGTCAAAAAATGGCTACAATTCCAGTTGAAATTTTTTCAAAGTCCCTTAAAAATTTTCCAATTTTTGTCCCAATTCTTCCCATTCCCATTGAAACTTTTCAAATCCCTCTCAACATTGTTGAAATTCTCTTGAAGCTTTTAAAATTCTCTCTGGAATTTTCAAAATCCATGTCCACATGTTTACAATTTCACGTCAAAAAATGGCTAAAATTCCAGTTGAAATTTTTTCAAAGTCCCTTAAAAATTTTCCAATTTTTGTCCCAATTCTTCCCATTCCCATTGAAACTTTTCAAATCCCTCTCAAAACTGTTGAAATTCTCTTGAAACTTTTAAAATTCTCTCTAGAATTTTCAAAATCCATGTCCACATGTTTACAATTTCACGTCAAAAAAGGGCTAAAATTCCAGTTGAAATTTTTTCAAAGTCCCTTAAAAATTTTCCAATTTTTGTCCCAATTCTTCCCATTCCCATTGAAACTTTTCAAATCCCTCTCAACATTGTTGAAATTCTCTTGAAGCTTTTAAATTCTCTCTAGAATTTTCAAAATCCATGTCCACATGTTTACAATTTCACGTCAAAAAATGGCTAAAATTCCAGTTGAAATTTTTTCAAAGTCCCTTAAAAATTTTCCAATTTTTGTCCCAATTCTTCCCATTCCCATTGAAACTTTTCAAATCCCTCTCAAAATGGTTGAAATTCTCTTGAAGATTTTAAAATTCTCTCTAGAATTTTCAAAATCCATGTCCACATGTTTACAATTTCACGTCAAAAAATGGCTAAAATTCCAGTTGAAATTTTTTCAAAGTCCCTTAAAAATTTTCCAATTTTTGTCCCAATTCTTCCCATTCCCATTGAAACTTTTCAAATCCCTCTCAAAATTGTTGAAATTCTCTTGAAGCTTTTAAAATTCTCTCTAGAATTTTCAAAATCCATGTCCACATGTTTACAATTTCACGTCAAAAAATGGCTAAAATTCCAGTGGAAATTTTTTCAAAGTCCCTTAAAAATTTTCCAATTTTTGTCCCAATTCTTCCCATTCCCATTGAAACTTTTCAAATCCCTCTCAACATTGTTGAAATTCTCTTGAAGCTTTTAAAATTCTCTCTAGAATTTTCAAAATCCATGTCCACATGTTTACAATTTCACGTCAAAAAATGGCTAAAATTCCAGTTGAAATTTTTTCAAAGTCCCTTAAAAATTTTCCAATTTTTGTCCCAATTCTTCCCATTCCCATTGAAACTTTTCAAATCCCTCTCAAAATTGTTGAAATTCTCTTGAAGCTTTTAAAATTCTCTCTAGAATTTTCAAAATCCACGTCCACATGTTTACAATTTCACGTCAAAAAATGGCTAAAATTCCAGTTGAAATTTTTTCAAAGTCCCTTAAAAATTTTCCAATTTTTGTCCCAATTCTTCCCATTCCCATTGAAACTTTTCAAATCCCTCTCAAAACTGTTGAAATTCTCTTGAGGCTTTTAAAATTCTCTCTAGAATTTTCAAAATCCATGTCCACATGTTTACAATTTCACGTCAAAAAATGGCTAAAATTCCAGTTGAAATTTTTTCAAAGTCCCTTCAAAATTTTCCAATTTTTGTCCCAATTCTTCCCATTCCCATTGAAACTTTTCAAATCCCTCTCAACATTGTTGAAATTCTCTTGAAGCTTTTAAAATTCTCTCTAGAATTTTCAAAATCCATGTCCACATGTTTACAATTTCACGTCAAAAAATGGCTAAAATTCCAGTTGAAATTTTTTCAAAGTCCATTCAAAATTTT
The DNA here is from genome assembly GCF_964273445.1 of Streptopelia decaocto. Taxonomy (NCBI): domain Eukaryota; kingdom Metazoa; phylum Chordata; class Aves; order Columbiformes; family Columbidae; genus Streptopelia; species Streptopelia decaocto. The sequence continues at coordinate 6,847 of NW_028116778.1, forward strand.
CCAATTTTTGTCCCAATTCTTCCCATTCCCATTGAAACTTTTCAAATCCCTCTCAACATTGTTGAAATTCTCTTGAAGCTTTTAAAATTCTCTCTAGAATTTTCAAAATCCATGTCCACATGTTTACAATTTCACGTCAAAAAATGGCTAAAATTCCAGTTGAAATTTTTTCAAAGTCCCTTCAAAATTTTCCAATTTTTGTCCCAATTCTTCCCATTCCCATTGAAACTTTTCAAATCCCTCTCAAAATTGTTGAAATTCTCTTGAAGCTTTTAAAATTCTCTCTAGAATTTTCAAAATCCATGTCCACATGTTTACAATTTCACGTCAAAAAATGGCTAAAATTCCAGTTGAAATTTTTTCAAAGGCCCTTAAAAATTTTCCAATTTTTGTCCCAATTCTTCCCATTCCCATTGAAACTTTTCAAATCCCTCTCAACATTGTTGAAATTCTCTTGAAGCTTTTAAAATTCTCTCTGGAATTTTCAAAATCCATGTCCACATGTTTACAATTTCACGTCAAAAAATGGCTAAAATTCCAGTTGAAATTTTTTCAAAGGCCCTTCAAAATTTTCCAATTTTTGTCCCAATTCTTCCCATTCCCATTGAAACTTTTCAAATCCCTCTCAAAACTGTTGAAATTCTCTTGAAGCTTTTAAAATTCTCTCTAGAATTTTCAAAATCCATGTCCACATGTTTACAATTTCACGTCAAAAAATGGCTAAAATTCCAGTTGAAATTTTTTCAAAGTCCCTTAAAAATTTTCCAATTTTTGTCCCAATTCTTCCCATTCCCATTGAAACTTTTCAAATCCCTCTCAAAATTGTTGAAATTCTCTTGAAGCTTTTAAAATTCTCTCTAGAATTTTCAAAATCCATGTCCACATGTTTACAATTTCACGTCAAAAAATGGCTAAAATTCCAGTTGAAATTTTTTCAAAGTCCCTTCAAAATTTTCCAATTTTTGTCCCAATTCTTCCCATTCCCATTGAAACTTTTCAAATCCCTCTCAAAATTGTTGAAATTGTCTTGAAGCTTTTAAAATTCTCTCTAGAATTTTCAAAATCCATGTCCACATGTTTACAATTTCACGTCAAAAAATGGCTAAAATTCCAGTTGAAATTTTTTCAAAGTCCCTTAAAAATTTTCCAATTTTTGTCCCAATTCTTCCCATTCCCATTGAAACTTTTCAAATCCCTCTCAACATTGTCGAAATTCTCTTGAAGCTTTTAAAATTCTCTCTAGAATTTTCAAAATCCATGTCCACATGTTTACAATTTCACGTCAAAAAATGGCTAAAATTCCAGTTGAAATTTTTTCAAAGTCCCTTAAAAATTTTCCAATTTTTGTCCCAATTCTTCCCATTCCCATTGAAACTTTTCAAATCCCTCTCAACATTGTTGAAATTGTCTTGAAGCTTTTAAAATTCTCTCTAGAATTTTCAAAATCCATGTCCACATGTTTACAATTTCACGTCAAAAAATGGCTAAAATTCCAGTGGAAATTTTTTCAAAGTCCCTTAAAAATTTTCCAATTTTTGTCCCAATTCTTCCCATTCCCATTGAAACTTTTCAAATCCCTCTCAAAACTGTTGAAATTCTCTTGAAGCTTTTAAAATTCTCTCTAGAATTTTCAAAATCCATGTCCACATGTTCACAATTTCACGTCAAAAAATGGCTACAATTCCAGTTGAAATGTTTCAAAGTCCCTTAAAAATTTTCCAATTTTTGTCCCAATTCTTCCCATTCCCATTGAAACTTTTCAAATCCCTCTCAAAATTGTTGAAATTCTCTTGAAGCTTTTAAAATTCTCTCTAGAATTTTCAAAATCCATGTCCACATGTTTACAATTTCACGTCAAAAAATGGCTAAAATTCCAGTTGAAATTTTTTCAAAGTCCCTTAAAAATTTTCCAATTTTTGTCCCAACTCTTCCCATTCCCATTGAAACTTTTCAAATCCCTCTCAAAACTGTTGAAATTCTCTTGAGGCTTTTAAAATTCTCTCTAGAATTTTCAAAATCCATGTCCACATGTTTACAATTTCACGTCAAAAAATGGCTAAAATTTCAGTTGAAATTTTTTCAAAGTCCCTTCAAAATTTTCCAATTTTTGTCCCAATTCTTCCCATTCCCATTGAAACTTTTCAAATCCCTCTCAACATTGTTGAAATTCTCTTGAAGCTTTTAAAATTCTCTCTAGAATTTTCAAAATCCATGTCCACATGTTTACAATTTCACGTCAAAAAATGGCTAAAATTCCAGTTGAAATTTTTTCAAAGTCCCTTAAAAATTTTCCAATTTTTGTCCCAATTCTTCCCATTCCCATTGAAACTTTTCAAATCCCTCTCAAAATTGTTGAAATTCTCTTGAAGCTTTTAAAATTCTCTCTAGAATTTTCAAAATCCACGTCCACATGTTTACAATTTCACGTCAAAAAATGGCTAAAATTCCAGTTGAAATTTTTTCAAAGTCCCTTAAAAATTTTCCAATTTTTGTCCCAATTCTTCCCATTCCCATTGAAACTTTTCAAATCCCTCTCAAAATTGTTGAAATTCTCTTGAAGCTTTTAAAATTCTCTCTAGAATTTTCAAAATCCATGTCCACATGTTTACAATTTCACGTCAAAAATGGCTAAAATTCCAGTTGAAATTTTTTCAAAGTCCCTTAAAAATTTTCCAATTTTTGTCCCAATTCTTCCCATTCCCATTGAAACTTTTCAAATCCCTCTCAAAACTGTTGAAATTCTCTTGAAGCTTTTAAAATTCTCTCTAGAATTTTCAAAATCCATGTCCACATGTTCACAATTTCACGTCAAAAAATGGCTACAATTCCAGTTGAAATGTTTCAAAGTCCCTTAAAAATTTTCCAATTTTTGTCCCAATTCTTCCCATTCCCATTGAAACTTTTCAAATCCCTCTCAAAATTGTTGAAATTCTCTTGAAGCTTTTAAAATTCTCTCTAGAATTTTCAAAATCCATGTCCACATGTTTACAATTTCACGTCAAAAAATGGCTAAAATTCCAGTTGAAATGTTTTCAAAGTCCCTTAAAAATTTTCCAATTTTTGTCCCAACTCTTCCCATTCCCATTGAAACTTTTCAAATCCCTCTCAAAACTGTTGAAATTCTCTTGAGGCTTTTAAAATTCTCTCTAGAATTTTCAAAATCCATGTCCACATGTTTACAATTTCACGTCAAAAAATGGCTAAAATTCCAGTTGAAATTTTTTCAAAGTCCCTTCAAAATTTTCCAATTTTTGTCCCAATTCTTCCCATTCCCATTGAAACTTTTCAAATCCCTCTCAACATTGTTGAAATTCTCTTGAAGCTTTTAAAATTCTCTCTAGAATTTTCAAAATCCATGTCCACATGTTTACAATTTCACGTCAAAAAATGGCTAAAATTCCAGTTGAAATTTTTTCAAAGTCCATTCAAAATTTTCCAATTTTTGTCCCAATTCTTCCCATTCCCATTGAAACTTTTCAAATCCCTCTCAACATTGTTGAAATTCTCTTGAAGCTTTTAAAATTCTCTCTAGAATTTTCAAAATCCATGTCCACATGTTTACAATTTCACGTCAAAAAATGGCTAAAATTCCAGTTGAAATTTTTTCAAAGTCCCTTCAAAATTTTCCAATTTTTGTCCCAATTCTTCCCATTCCCATTGAAACTTTTCAAATCCCTCTCAACATTGTTGAAATTCTCTTGAAGCTTTTAAAATTCTCTCTAGAATTTTCAAAATCCATGTCCACATGTTTACAATTTCACGTCAAAAAATGGCTAAAATTCCAGTTGAAATTTTTTCAAAGGCCCTTAAAAATTTTCCAATTTTTGTCCCAATTCTTCCCATTCCCATTGAAACTTTTCAAATCCCTCTCAACATTGTTGAAATTCTCTTGAAGCTTTTAAAATTCTCTCTGGAATTTTCAAAATCCATGTCCACATGTTTACAATTTCACGTCAAAAAATGGCTAAAATTCCAGTTGAAATTTTTTCAAAGGCCCTTCAAAATTTTCCAATTTTTGTCCCAATTCTTCCCATTCCCATTGAAACTTTTCAAATCCCTCTCAAAACTGTTGAAATTCTCTTGAAGCTTTTAAAATTCTCTCTAGAATTTTCAAAATCCATGTCCACATGTTTACAATTTCACGTCAAAAAATGGCTAAAATTCCAGTTGAAATTTTTTCAAAGTCCCTTAAAAATTTTCCAATTTTTGTCCCAATTCTTCCCATTCCCATTGAAACTTTTCAAATCCCTCTCAAAATTGTTGAAATTGTCTTGAAGCTTTTAAAATTCTCTCTAGAATTTTCAAAATCCATGTCCACATGTTTACAATTTCACGTCAAAAAATGGCTAAAATTCCAGTTGAAATTTTTTCAAAGTCCCTTCAAAATTTTCCAATTTTTGTCCCAATTCTTCCCATTCCCATTGAAACTTTTCAAATCCCTCTCAAAATTGTTGAAATTGTCTTGAAGCTTTTAAAATTCTCTCTAGAATTTTCAAAATCCATGTCCACATGTTTACAATTTCACGTCAAAAAATGGCTAAAATTCCAGTGGAAATTTTTTCAAAGTCCCTTAAAAATTTTCCAATTTTTGTCCCAATTCTTCCCATTCCCATTGAAACTTTTCAAATCCCTCTCAACATTGTTGAAATTCTCTTGAAGCTTTTAAAATTCTCTCTAGAATTTTCAAAATCCATGTCCACATGTTTACAATTTCACGTCAAAAAATGGCTAAAATTCCAGTTGAAATTTTTTCAAAGTCCATTCAAAATTTTCCAATTTTTGTCCCAATTCTTCCCATTCCCATTGAAACTTTTCAAATCCCTCTCAACATTGTTGAAATTCTCTTGAAGCTTTTAAAATTCTCTCTAGAATTTTCAAAATCCATGTCCACATGTTTACAATTTCACGTCAAAAAATGGCTAAAATTCCAGTGGAAATTTTTTCAAAGTCCCTTAAAAATTTTCCAATTTTTGTCCCAATTCTTCCCATTCCCATTGAAACTTTTCAAATCCCTCTCAAAACTGTTGAAATTCTCTTGAAGCTTTTAAAATTCTCTCTAGAATTTTCAAAATCCATGTCCACATGTTCACAATTTCACGTCAAAAAATGGCTACAATTCCAGTTGAAATGTTTCAAAGTCCCTTAAAAATTTTCCAATTTTTGTCCCAATTCTTCCCATTCCCATTGAAACTTTTCAAATCCCTCTCAAAATTGTTGAAATTCTCTTGAAGCTTTTAAAATTCTCTCTAGAATTTTCAAAATCCATGTCCACATGTTTACAATTTCACGTCAAAAAATGGCTAAAATTCCAGTGGAAATTTTTTCAAAGTCCCTTAAAAATTTTCCAATTTTTGTCCCAATTCTTCCCATTCCCATTGAAACTTTTCAAATCCCTCTCAACATTGTCGAAATTCTCTTGAAGCTTTTAAAATTCTCTCTAGAATTTTCAAAATCCATGTCCACATGTTTACAATTTCACGTCAAAAAATGGCTAAAATTCCAGTGGAAATTTTTTCAAAGTCCCTTAAAAATTTTCCAATTTTTGTCCCAATTCTTCCCATTCCCATTGAAACTTTTCAAATCCCTCTCAAAACTGTTGAAATTCTCTTGAAGCTTTTAAAATTCTCTCTAGAATTTTCAAAATCCATGTCCACATGTTCACAATTTCACGTCAAAAAATGGCTACAATTCCAGTTGAAATGTTTCAAAGTCCCTTAAAAATTTTCCAATTTTTGTCCCAATTCTTCCCATTGCCATTGAAACTTTTCAAATCCCTCTCAAAATTGTTGAAATTCTCTTGAAGCTTTTAAAATTCTCTCTAGAATTTTCAAAATCCATGTCCACATGTTTACAATTTCACGTCAAAAAATGGCTAAAATTCCAGTTGAAATTTTTTCAAAGTCCCTTAAAAATTTTCCAATTTTTGTCCCAACTCTTCCCATTCCCATTGAAACTTTTCAAATCCCTCTCAAAACTGTTGAAATTCTCTTGAGGCTTTTAAAATTCTCTCTAGAATTTTCAAAATCCATGTCCACATGTTTACAATTTCACGTCAAAAAATGGCTAAAATTCCAGTTGAAATTTTTTCAAAGTCCCTTCAAAATTTTCCAATTTTTGTCCCAATTCTTCCCATTCCCATTGAAAATTTTCAAATCCCTCTCAACATTGTTGAAATTCTCTTGAAGCTTTTAAAATTCTCTCTAGAATTTTCAAAATCCATGTCCACATGTTTACAATTTCACGTCAAAAAATGGCTAAAATTCCAGTTGAAATTTTTTCAAAGTCCCTTCAAAATTTTCCAATTTTTGTCCCAATTCTTCCCATTCCCATTGAAACTTTTCAAATCCCTCTCAACATTGTTGAAATTCTCTTGAAGCTTTTAAAATTCTCTCTAGAATTTTCAAAATCCATGTCCACATGTTTACAATTTCACGTCAAAAAATGGCTAAAATTCCAGTTGAAATGTTTTCAAAGTCCCTTCAAAATTTTCCAATTTTTGTCCCAATTCTTCCCATTCCCATTGAAACTTTTCAAATCCCTCTCAACATTGTTGAAATTCTCTTGAAGCTTTTAAAATTCTCTCTAGAATTTTCAAAATCCATGTCCACATGTTTACAATTTCACGTCAAAAAATGGCTAAAATTCCAGTTGAAATTTTTTCAAAGGCCCTTAAAAATTTTCCAATTTTTGTCCCAATTCTTCCCATTCCCATTGAAACTTTTCAAATCCCTCTCAACATTGTTGAAATTCTCTTGAAGCTTTTAAAATTCTCTCTGGAATTTTCAAAATCCATGTCCACATGTTTACAATTTCACGTCAAAAAATGGCTAAAATTCCAGTTGAAATTTTTTCAAAGGCCCTTCAAAATTTTCCAATTTTTGTCCCAATTCTTCCCATTCCCATTGAAACTTTTCAAATCCCTCTCAAAACTGTTGAAATTCTCTTGAAGCTTTTAAAATTCTCTCTAGAATTTTCAAAATCCATGTCCACATGTTTACAATTTCACGTCAAAAAATGGCTAAAATTCCAGTGGAAATTTTTTCAAAGTCCCTTCAAAATTTTCCAATTTTTGTCCCAATTCTTCCCATTCCCATTGAAACTTTTCAAATCCCTCTCAACATTGTTGAAATTCTCTTGAAGCTTTTAAAATTCTCTCTAGAATTTTCAAAATCCATGTCCACATGTTTACAATTTCACGTCAAAAAATGGCTAAAATTCCAGTTGAAATTTTTTCAAAGTCCCTTAAAAATTTTCCAATTTTTGTCCCAATTCTTCCCATTCCCATTGAAACTTTTCAAATCCCTCTCAAAATTGTTGAAATTCTCTTGAACTTTTAAAATTCTCTCTAGAATTTTCAAAATCCATGTCCACATGTTTACAATTTCACGTCAAAAAATGGCTAAAATTCCAGTTGAAATTTTTTCAAAGGCCCTTAAAAATTTTCCAATTTTTGTCCCAATTCTTCCCATTCCCATTGAAACTTTTCAAATCCCTCTCAACATTGTTGAAATTCTCTTGAAGCTTTTAAAATTCTCTCTAGAATTTTCAAAATCCATGTCCACATGTTTACAATTTCACGTCAAAAAATGGCTAAAATTCCAGTTGAAATTTTTTCAAAGTCCCTTCAAAATTTTCCAATTTTTGTCCCAATTCTTCCCATTCCCATTGAAAATTTTCAAATCCCTCTCAACATTGTTGAAATTCTCTTGAAGCTTTTAAAATTCTCTCTAGAATTTTCAAAATCCATGTCCACATGTTTACAATTTCACGTCAAAAAATGGCTAAAATTCCAGTTGAAATGTTTTCAAAGTCCCTTCAAAATTTTCCAATTTTTGTCCCAATTCTTCCCATTCCCATTGAAACTTTTCAAATCCCTCTCAAAACTGTTGAAATTCTCTTGAAGCTTTTAAAATTCTCTCTAGAATTTTCAAAATCCATGTCCACATGTTCACAATTTCACGTCAAAAAATGGCTACAATTCCAGTTGAAATGTTTCAAAGTCCCTTAAAAATTTTCCAATTTTTGTCCCAATTCTTCCCATTCCCATTGAAACTTTTCAAATCCCTCTCAACATTGTTGAAATTCTCTTGAAGCTTTTAAAATTCTCTCTAGAATTTTCAAAATCCATGTCCACATGTTTACAATTTCACGTCAAAAAATGGCTAAAATTCCAGTTGAAATTTTTTCAAAGTCCCTTAAAAATTTTCCAATTTTTGTCCCAACTCTTCCCATTCCCATTGAAACTTTTCAAATCCCTCTCAAAACTGTTGAAATTCTCTTGAGGCTTTTAAAATTCTCTCTAGAATTTTCAAAATCCATGTCCACATGTTTACAATTTCACGTCAAAAAATGGCTAAAATTCCAGTTGAAATTTTTTCAAAGTCCCTTCAAAATTTTCCAATTTTTGTCCCAATTCTTCCCATTCCCATTGAAAATTTTCAAATCCCTCTCAACATTGTTGAAATTCTCTTGAAGCTTTTAAAATTCTCTCTAGAATTTTCAAAATCCATGTCCACATGTTTACAATTTCACATAAAAAAATGGCTAAAATTCCAGTTGAAATTTTTTCAAAGTCCCTTCAAAATTTTCCAATTTTTGTCCCAATTCTTCCCATTCCCATTGAAACTTTTCAAATCCCTCTCAACATTGTTGAAATTCTCTTGAAGCTTTTAAAATTCTCTCTAGAATTTTCAAAATCCATGTCCACATGTTTACAATTTCACGTCAAAAAATGGCTAAAATTCCAGTTGAAATGTTTTCAAAGTCCCTTCAAAATTTTCCAATTTTTGTCCCAATTCTTCCCATTCCCATTGAAACTTTTCAAATCCCTCTCAACATTGTTGAAATTCTCTTGAAGCTTTTAAAATTCTCTCTAGAATTTTCAAAATCCATGTCCACATGTTTACAATTTCACGTCAAAAAATGGCTAAAATTCCAGTTGAAATTTTTTCAAAGGCCCTTAAAAATTTTCCAATTTTTGTCCCAATTCTTCCCATTCCCATTGAAACTTTTCAAATCCCTCTCAACATTGTTGAAATTCTCTTGAAGCTTTTAAAATTCTCTCTGGAATTTTCAAAATCCATGTCCACATGTTTACAATTTCACGTCAAAAAATGGCTAAAATTCCAGTTGAAATTTTTTCAAAGGCCCTTCAAAATTTTCCAATTTTTGTCCCAATTCTTCCCATTCCCATTGAAACTTTTCAAATCCCTCTCAAAACTGTTGAAATTCTCTTGAAGCTTTTAAAATTCTCTCTAGAATTTTCAAAATCCATGTCCACATGTTTACAATTTCACGTCAAAAAATGGCTAAAATTCCAGTTGAAATTTTTTCAAAGTCCCTTAAAAATTTTCCAATTTTTGTCCCAATTCTTCCCATTCCCATTGAAACTTTTCAAATCCCTCTCAAAATTGTTGAAATTCTCTTGAAGCTTTTAAAATTCTCTCTAGAATTTTCAAAATCCATGTCCACATGTTTACAATTTCACGTCAAAAAATGGCTAAAATTCCAGTTGAAATTTTTTCAAAGTCCCTTAAAAATTTTCCAATTTTTGTCCCAATTCTTCCCATTCCCATTGAAACTTTTCAAATCCCTCTCAAAATTGTTGAAATTGTCTTGAAGCTTTTAAAATTCTCTCTAGAATTTTCAAAATCCATGTCCACATGTTTACAATTTCACGTCAAAAAATGGCTAAAATTCCAGTGGAAATTTTTTCAAAGTCCCTTCAAAATTTTCCAATTTTTGTCCCAATTCTTCCCATTCCCATTGAAACTTTTCAAATCCCTCTCAACATTGTTGAAATTCTCTTGAAGCTTTTAAAATTCTCTCTAGAATTTTCAAAATCCATGTCCACATGTTTACAATTTCACGTCAAAAAATGGCTAAAATTCCAGTTGAAATTTTTTCAAAGTCCCTTAAAAATTTTCCAATTTTTGTCCCAATTCTTCCCATTCCCATTGAAACTTTTCAAATCCCTCTCAAAATTGTTGAAATTCTCTTGAACTTTTAAAATTCTCTCTAGAATTTTCAAAATCCATGTCCACATGTTTACAATTTCACGTCAAAAAATGGCTAAAATTCCAGTTGAAATTTTTTCAAAGGCCCTTAAAAATTTTCCAATTTTTGTCCCAACTCTTCCCATTCCCATTGAAACTTTTCAAATCCCTCTCAAAACTGTTGAAATTCTCTTGAGGCTTTTAAAATTCTCTCTAGAATTTTCAAAATCCATGTCCACATGTTTACAATTTCACGTCAAAAAATGGCTAAAATTCCAGTTGAAATTTTTTCAAAGTCCCTTCAAAATTTTCCAATTTTTGTCCCAATTCTTCCCATTCCCATTGAAAATTTTCAAATCCCTCTCAACATTGTTGAAATTCTCTTGAAGCTTTTAAAATTCTCTCTAGAATTTTCAAAATCCATGTCCACATGTTTACAATTTCACGTCAAAAAATGGCTAAAATTCCAGTTGAAATGTTTTCAAAGTCCCTTCAAAATTTTCCAATTTTTGTCCCAATTCTTCCCATTCCCATTGAAACTTTTCAAATCCCTCTCAACATTGTTGAAATTCTCTTGAAGCTTTTAAAATTCTCTCTAGAATTTTCAAAATCCATGTCCACATGTTTACAATTTCACGTCAAAAAATGGCTAAAATTCCAGTTGAAATTTTTTCAAAGTCCCTTCAAAATTTTCCAATTTTTGTCCCAATTCTTCCCATTCCCATTGAAACTTTTCAAATCCCTCTCAACATTGTTGAAATTCTCTTGAAGCTTTTAAAATTCTCTCTAGAATTTTCAAAATCCATGTCCACATGTTTACAATTTCACGTCAAAAAATGGCTAAAATTCCAGTTGAAATTTTTTCAAAGGCCCTTAAAAATTTTCCAATTTTTGTCCCAATTCTTCCCATTCCCATTGAAACTTTTCAAATCCCTCTCAACATTGTTGAAATTCTCTTGAAGCTTTTAAAATTCTCTCTGGAATTTTCAAAATCCATGTCCACATGTTTACAATTTCACGTCAAAAAATGGCTAAAATTCCAGTTGAAATTTTTTCAAAGGCCCTTCAAAATTTTCCAATTTTTGTCCCAATTCTTCCCATTCCCATTGAAACTTTTCAAATCCCTCTCAAAACTGTTGAAATTCTCTTGAAGCTTTTAAAATTCTCTCTAGAATTTTCAAAATCCATGTCCACATGTTTACAATTTCACGTCAAAAAATGGCTAAAATTCCAGTTGAAATTTTTTCAAAGTCCCTTAAAAATTTTCCAATTTTTGTCCCAATTCTTCCCATTCCCATTGAAACTTTTCAAATCCCTCTCAAAATTGTTGAAATTCTCTTGAAGCTTTTAAAATTCTCTCTAGAATTTTCAAAATCCATGTCCACATGTTTACAATTTCACGTCAAAAAATGGCTAAAATTCCAGTTGAAATTTTTTCAAAGTCCCTTAAAAATTTTCCAATTTTTGTCCCAATTCTTCCCATTCCCATTGAAACTTTTCAAATCCCTCTCAAAATTGTTGAAATTGTCTTGAAGCTTTTAAAATTCTCTCTAGAATTTTCAAAATCCATGTCCACATGTTTACAATTTCACGTCAAAAAATGGCTAAAATTCCAGTGGAAATTTTTTCAAAGTCCCTTCAAAATTTTCCAATTTTTGTCCCAATTCTTCCCATTCCCATTGAAACTTTTCAAATCCCTCTCAACATTGTTGAAATTCTCTTGAAGCTTTTAAAATTCTCTCTAGAATTTTCAAAATCCATGTCCACATGTTTACAATTTCACGTCAAAAAATGGCTAAAATTCCAGTTGAAATTTTTTCAAAGTCCCTTAAAAATTTTCCAATTTTTGTCCCAATTCTTCCCATTCCCATTGAAACTTTTCAAATCCCTCTCAAAATTGTTGAAATTCTCTTGAACTTTTAAAATTCTCTCTAGAATTTTCAAAATCCATGTCCACATGTTTACAATTTCACGTCAAAAAATGGCTAAAATTCCAGTTGAAATTTTTTCAAAGGCCCTTAAAAATTTTCCAATTTTTGTCCCAATTCTTCCCATTCCCATTGAAACTTTTCAAATCCCTCTCAACATTGTTGAAATTCTCTTGAAGCTTTTAAAATTCTCTCTGGAATTTTCAAAATCCATGTCCACATGTTTACAATTTCACGTCAAAAAATGGCTAAAATTCCAGTTGAAATTTTTTCAAAGGCCCTTAAAAATTTTCCAATTTTTGTCCCAATTCTTCCCATTCCCATTGAAACTTTTCAAATCCCTCTCAAAACTGTTGAAATTCTCTTGAAGCTTTTAAAATTCTCTCTAGAATTTTCAAAATCCATGTCCACATGTTTACAATTTCACGTCAAAAAATGGCTAAAATTCCAGTTGAAATTTTTTCAAAGTCCCTTCAAAATTTTCCAATTTTGGTCCCAATTCTTCCCATTCCCATTGAAACTTTTCAAATCCCTCTCAAAATTGTTGAAATTCTCTTGAAGCTTTTAAAATTCTCTCTAGAATTTTCAAAATCCATGTCCACATGTTTACAATTTCACGTCAAAAAATGGCTAAAATTCCAGTTGAAATGTTTTCAAAGTCCCTGAAAAATTTTCCAATTTTTGTCCCAATTCTTCCCATTCCCATTGAAACTTTTCAAATCCCTCTCAAAATTGTTGAAATTCTCTTGAAGCTTTTAAAATTCTCTCTAGAATTTTCAAAATCCATGTCCACATGTTTACAATTTCACGTCAAAAAATGGCTAAAATTCCAGTTGAAATTTTTTCAAAGTCCCTTAAAAATTTTCCAATTTTTGTCCCAATTCATCCCATTCCCATTGAAACTTTTCAAATCCCTCTCAACATTGTTGAAATTCTCTTGAAGCTTTTAAAATTCTCTCTAGAATTTTCAAAATCCATGTCCACATGTTTACAATTTCACGTCAAAAAATGGCTAAAATTCCAGTTGAAATTTTTTCAAAGTCCCTTAAAAATTTTCCAATTTTTGTCCCAATTCTTCCCATTCCCATTGAAACTTTTCAAATCCCTCTCAAAATTGTTGAAATTCTCTTGAAGCTTTTAAAATTCTCTCTGGAATTTTCAAAATCCATGTCCACATGTTTACAATTTCACGTCAAAAAATGGCTAAAATTCCAGTTGAAATTTTTTCAAAGTCCCTTAAAAATTTTCCAATTTTTGTCCCAATTCTTCCCATTCCCATTGAAACTTTTCAAATTCCTCTCAAAACTGTTGAAATTCTCTTGAAGCTTTTAAAATTCTCTCTAGAATTTTCAAAATCCATGTCCACATGTTTACAATTTCACGTCAAAAAATGGCTAAAATTCCAGTTGAAATTTTTTCAAAGTCCCTTAAAATTTTCCAATTTTTGTCCCAATTCTTCCCATTCCCATTGAAACTTTTCAAATCCCTCTCAACATTGTTGAAATTCTCTTGAAGCTTTTAAAATTCTCTCTAGAATTTTCAAAATCCATGTCCACATGTTTACAATTTCACGTCAAAAAATGGCTAAAATTCCAGTTGAAATTTTTTCAAAGTCCCTTCAAAATTTTCCAATTTTTGTCCCAATTCTTCCCATTCCCATTGAAACTTTTCAAATCCCTCTCAACATTGTTGAAATTCTCTTGAAGCTTTTAAAATTCTCTCTAGAATTTTCAAAATCCATGTCCACATGTTTACAATTTCACGTCAAAAAATGGCTAAAATTCCAGTTGAAATTTTTTCAAAGGCCCTTAAAAATTTTCCAATTTTTGTCCCAATTCTTCCCATTCCCATTGAAACTTTTCAAATCCCTCTCAAAATTGTTGAAATTCTCTTGAAGCTTTTAAAATTCTCTCTAGAATTTTCAAAATCCATGTCCACATGTTTACAATTTCACGTCAAAAAATGGCTAAAATTTCAGTTGAAATTTTTTCAAAGTCCCTTAAAAATTTTCCAATTTTTGTCCCAATTCTTCCCATTCCCATTGAAACTTTTCAAATCCCTCTCAAAAGTGTTGAAATTCTCTTGAAGCTTTTAAAATTCTCTCTAGAATTTTCAAAATCCATGTCCACATGTTTACAATTTCACGTCAAAAAATGGCTAAAATTCCAGTTGAAATTTTTTCAAAGTCCCTTAAAAATTTTCCAATTTTTGTCCCAATTCTTCCCATTCCCATTGAAACTTTTCAAATCCCTCTCAAAATTGTTGAAATTCTCTTGAAGCTTTTAAAATTCTCTCTAGAATTTTCAAAATCCATGTCCACATGTTTACAATTTCACGTCAAAAAATGGCTAAAATTCCAGTTGAAATTTTTTCAAAGTCCCTTAAAAATTTTCCAATTTTTGTCCCAATTCTTCCCATTCCCATTGAAACTTTTCAAATCCCTCTCAAAATTGTTGAAATTCTCTTGAAGCTTTTAAAATTCTCTCTAGAATTTTCAAAATCCATGTCCACATGTTTACAATTTCACGTCAAAAAATGGCTAAAATTCCAGTTGAAATTTTTTCAAAGTTCCCTTCAAAATTTTCCAATTTTTGTCCCAATTCTTCCCATTCCCATTGAAACTTTTCAAATCCCTCTCAAAATTGTTGAAATTCTCTTGAAGCTTTTAAAATTCTCTCTAGAATTTTCAAAATCCATGTCCACATGTTTACAATTTCACGTCAAAAAATGGCTAAAATTCCAGTTGAAATTTTTTCAAAGTCCCTTCAAAATTTTCCAATTTTTGTCCCAATTCTTCCCATTCCCATTGAAACTTTTCAAATCCCTCTCAACATTGTTGAAATTCTCTTGAAGCTTTTAAAATTCTCTCTAGAATTTTCAAAATCCATGTCCACATGTTTACAATTTCACGTCAAAAAATGGCTAAAATTCCAGTTGAAATTTTTTCAAAGTCCCTTCAAAATTTTCCAATTTTTGTCCCAATTCTTCCCATTCCCATTGAAACTTTTCAAATCCCTCTCAAAACTGTTGAATTCTCTTGAAGCTTTTAAAATTCTCTCTAGAATTTTCAAAATCCATGTCCACATGTTTACAATTTCACGTCAAAAAATGGCTAAAATTCCAGTTGAAATTTTTTCAAAGTCCCTTAAAAATTTTCCAATTTTTGTCCCAATTCTTCCCATTCCCATTGAAACTTTTCAAATCCCTCTCAAAATTGTTGAAATTCTCTTGAAGCTTTTAAAATTCTCTCTGGAATTTTCAAAATCCATGTCCACATGTTTACAATTTCACGTCAAAAAATGGCTAAAATTCCAGTTGAAATTTTTTCAAAGTCCCTTAAAAATTTTCTAATTTTTGTCCCAATTCTTCCCATTCCCATTGAAACTTTTCAAATCCCTCTCAAAATTGTTGAAATTCTCTTGAAGCTTTTAAAATTCTCTCTAGAATTTTCAAAATCCATGTCCACATGTTTACAATTTCACGTCAAAAAATGGCTAAAATTCCAGTTGAAATTTTTTCAAAGTCCCTTAAAAATTTTCCAATTTTTGTCCCAATTCTTCCCATTCCCATTGAAACTTTTCAAATCCCTCTCAACATTGTTGAAATTCTCTTGAAGCTTTTAAAATTCTCTCTAGAATTTTCAAAATCCACGTCCACATGTTTACAATTTCACGTCAAAAAATGGCTAAAATTCCAGTTGAAATTTTTTCAAAGTCCCTTAAAAATTTTCCAATTTTTGTCCCAATTCTTCCCATTCCCATTGAAACTTTTCAAATCCCTCTCAACATTGTTGAAATTCTCTTGAAGCTTTTAAAATTCTCTCTAGAATTTTCAAAATCCACGTCCACATGTTTACAATTTCACGTCAAAAAATGGCTAAAATTCCAGTTGAAATTTTTTCAAAGTCCCTTAAAAATTTTCCAATTTTTGTCCCAATTCTTCCCATTCCCATTGAAACTTTTCAAATCCCTCTCAAAATTGTTGAAATTCTCTTGAAGCTTTTAAAATTCTCTCTAGAATTTTCAAAATCCATGTCCACATGTTTACAATTTCACGTCAAAAATGGCTAAAATTCCAGTTGAAATTTTTTCAAAGTCCCTTAAAAATTTTCCAATTTTTGTCCCAATTCTTCCCATTCCCATTGAAACTTTTCAAATCCCTCTCAAAACTGTTGAAATTCTCTTGAAGCTTTTAAAATTCTCTCTAGAATTTTCAAAATCCATGTCCACATGTTTACAATTTCACGTCAAAAAATGGCTAAAATTCCAGTTGAAATTTTTTCAAAGTCCCTGAAAAATTTTCCAACTTTTGTCCCAATTCTTCCCATTCCCATTGAAACTTTTCAAATCCCTCTCAACATTGTTGAAATTCTCTTGAAGCTTTTAAAATTCTCTCTGGAATTTTCAAAATCCATGTCCACATGTTTACAATTTCACGTCAAAAAATGGCTAAAATTCCAGTTGAAATTTTTTCAAAGGCCCTTCAAAATTTTCCAATTTTTGTCCCAATTCTTCCCATTCCCATTGAAACTTTTCAAATTCCTCTCAAAACTGTTGAAATTCTCTTGAAGCTTTTAAAATTCTCTCTAGAATTTTCAAAATCCATGTCCACATGTTTACAATTTCACGTCAAAAAATGGCTAAAATTCCAGTTGAAATTTTTTCAAAGTCCCTTAAAAATTTTCCAATTTTTGTCCCAATTCTTCCCATTCCCATTGAAACTTTTCAAATCCCTCTCAACATTGTTGAAATTCTCTTGAAGCTTTTAAAATTCTCTCTAGAATTTTCAAAATCCATGTCCACATGTTTACAATTTCACGTCAAAAAATGGCTAAAATTCCAGTTGAAATTTTTTCAAAGTCCCTTCAAAATTTTCCAATTTTTGTCCCAATTCTTCCCATTCCCATTGAAACTTTTCAAATCCCTCTCAACATTGTTGAAATTCTCTTGAAGCTTTTAAAATTCTCTCTAGAATTTTCAAAATCCATGTCCACATGTTTACAATTTCACGTCAAAAAATGGCTAAAATTCCAGTTGAAATTTTTTCAAAGGCCCTGAAAAATTTTCCAATTTTTGTCCCAATTCTTCCCATTCCCATTGAAACTTTTCAAATCCCTCTCAAAATTGTTGAAATTCTGTTGAAGCTTTTAAAATTCTCTCTAGAATTTTCAAAATCCATGTCCACATGTTTACAATTTCACGTCAAAAAATGGCTAAAATTTCAGTTGAAATTTTTTCAAAGTCCCTTAAAAATTTTCCAATTTTTGTCCCAATTCTTCCCATTCCCATTGAAACTTTTCAAATCCCTCTCAAAATTGTTGAAATTCTCTTGAAGCTTTTAAAATTCTCTCTAGAATTTTCAAAATCCACGTCCACATGTTTACAATTTCACGTCAAAAAATGGCTAAAATTCCAGTTGAAATTTTTTCAAAGTCCCTTAAAAATTTTCCAATTTTTGTCCCAATTCTTCCCATTCCCATTGAAACTTTTCAAATCCCCTCTCAAAATTGTTGAAATTCTGTTGAAGCTTTTAAAATTCTCTCTAGAATTTTCAAAATCCATGTCCACATGTTTACAATTTAACG
Organism: Streptopelia decaocto; assembly: GCF_964273445.1. NCBI lineage: Eukaryota > Metazoa > Chordata > Aves > Columbiformes > Columbidae > Streptopelia > Streptopelia decaocto. The sequence continues at coordinate 24,354 of NW_028116778.1, forward strand.
TCAAAAAATGGCTAAAATTCCAGTTGAAATTTTTTCAAAGTCCCTTAAAAATTTTCCAATTTTTGTCCCAATTCTTCCCATTCCCATTGAAACTTTTCAAATCCCTCTCAAAATTGTTGAAATTCTCTTGAAGCTTTTAAAATTCTCTCTAGAATTTTCAAAATCCATGGCCACATGTTTACAATTTCACATAAAAAAATTGCTAAAATTCCAGTTGAAATTTTTTCAAAGTCCCTTAAAAATTTTCCAATTTTTGTCCCAATTCTTCCCATTCCCATTGAAACTTTTCAAATCCCTCTCAAAATTGTTGAAATTCTCTTGAAGCTTTTAAAATTCTCTCTAGAATTTTCAAAATCCATGTCCACATGTTTACAATTTCACGTCAAAAAATGGCTAAAATTCCAGTTGAAATTTTTTCAAAGTCCCTTAAAAATTTTCCAATTTTTGTCCCAATTCTTCCCATTCCCATTGAAACTTTTCAAATCCCTCTCAAAATTGTTGAAATTCTGTTGAAGCTTTTAAAATTCTCTCTAGAATTTTCAAAATCCATGGCCACATGTTTACAATTTCACGTCAAAAAATGGCTAAAATTCCAGTTGAAATTTTTTCAAAGTCCCTTAAAAATTTTCCAATTTTTGTCCCAATTCTTCCCATTCCCATTGAAACTTTTCAAATCCCTCTCAAAATTGTTGAAATTCTCTTGAAGCTTTTAAAATTCTCTCTAGAATTTTCAAAATCCATGTCCACATGTTTACAATTTCACGTCAAAAAATGGCTAAAATTCCAGTTGAAATTTTTTCAAAGTCCCTTAAAAATTTTCCAATTTTTGTCCCAATTCTTCCCATTCCCATTGAAACTTTTCAAATCCCTCTCAAAATTGTTGAAATTCTGTTGAAGCTTTTAAAATTCTCTCTAGAATTTTCAAAATCCATGGCCACATGTTTACAATTTCACATAAAAAAATTGCTAAAATTCCAGTTGAAATTTTTTCAAAGTCCCTTAAAAATTTTCCAATTTTTGTCCCAATTCTTCCCATTCCCATTGAAACTTTTCAAATCCCTCTCAAAATTGTTGAAATTCTGTTGAAGCTTTTAAAATTCTCTCTAGAATTTTCAAAATCCATGTCCACATGTTTACAATTTCACGTCAAAAAATGGCTAAAATTCCAGTTGAAATTTTTTCAAAGTCCCTTAAAAATTCTCCAATTTTTGTCCCAATTCTTCCCATTCCCATTGAAACTTTTCAAATCCCTCTCAAAATTGTTGAAATTCTCTTGAAGCTTTTAAAATTCTCTCTAGAATTTTCAAAATCCATGGCCACATGTTTACAATTTCACGTCAAAAAATGGCTAAAATTCCAGTTGAATTTTTTTCAAAGTCCCTTAAAAATTTTCCAATTTTTGTCCCAATTCTTCCCATTCCCATTGAAACTTTTCAAATCCCTCTCAAAATTGTTGAAATTCTGTTGAAGCTTTTAAAATTCTCTCTAGAATTTTCAAAATCCATGGCCACATGTTTACAATTTCACATAAAAAAATTGCTAAAATTCCAGTTGAAATTTTTTCAAAGTCCCTGAAAAATTTTCCAATTTTTGTCCCAATTCTTCCCATTCCCATTGAAACTTTTCAAATCCCTCTCAAAATTGTTGAAATTCTCTTGAAGCTTTTAAAATTCTCTCTAGAATTTTCAAAATCCATGGCCACATGTTTACAATTTCACATTAAAAAATTGCTAAAATTCCAGTTGAAATTTTTTCAAAGTCCCTTAAAAATTTTCCAATTTTTGTCCCAATTCTTCCCATTCCCATTGAAACTTTTCAAATCCCTCTCAAAATTGTTGAAATTCTCTTGAAGCTTTTAAAATTCTCTCTAGAATTTTCAAAATCCATGGCCACATGTTTACAATTTCACGTAAAAAAATGGCTAAAATTCCAGTTGAAATTTTTTCAAAGTCCCTTAAAAATTTTCCAATTTTTGTCCCAATTCTTCCCATTCCCATTGAAACTTTTCAAATCCCTCTCAAAATTGTTGAAATTCTGTTGAAGCTTTTAAAATTCTCTCTAGAATTTTCAAAATCCATGTCCACATGTTTACAATTTCACGTCAAAAAATTGCTAAAATTCCAGTTGAAATTTTTTCAAAGTCCCTTCAAAATTTTCCAATTTTTGTCCCAATTCTTCCCATTCCCATTGAAACTTTTCAAATCCCTCTCAAAATTGTTGAAATTCTGTTGAAGCTTTTAAAATTCTCTCTAGAATTTTCAAAATCCATGGCCACATGTTTACAATTTCACGTAAAAAAATGGCTAAAATTCCATTTGAAATTTTTTCAAAGTCCCTTAAAAATTCTCCAATTTTTGTCCCAATTCTTCCCATTCCCATTGAAACTTTTCAAATCCCTCTCAAAATTGTTGAAATTCTCTTGAAGCTTTTAAAATTCTCTCTAGAATTTTCAAAATCCATGGCCACATGTTTACAATTTCACGTCAAAAAATGGCTAAAATTCCAGTTGAAATTTTTTCAAAGTCCCTTCAAAATTTTCCAATTTTTGTCCCAATTCTTCCCATTCCCATTGAAACTTTTCAAATCCCTCTCAAAATTGTTGAAATTCTCTTGAAGCTTTTAAAATTCTCTCTAGAATTTTCAAAATCCACGGCCACATGTTTACAATTTCACATAAAAAAATGGCTAAAATTCCAGTTGAAATTTTTTCAAAGTCCCTTAAAAATTTTCCAATTTTTGTCCCAATTCTTCCCATTCCCATTGAAACTTTTCAAATCCCTCTCAAAATTGTTGAAATTCTCTTGAAGCTTTTAAAATTCTCTCTAGAATTTTCAAAATCCATGGCCACATGTTTACAATTTCACGTCAAAAAATGGCTAAAATTCCAGTTGAAATTTTTTCAAAGTCCCTTAAAAATATTCCAATTTTTGTCCCAGTTCTTCCCATTCCCATTGAAACTTTTCAAATCCCTCTCAAAATTGTTGAAATTCTCTTGAAGCTTTTAAAATTCTCTCTAGAATTTTCAAAATCCATGGCCACATGTTTACAATTTCACTGTCAAAAAATGGCTAAAATTCCAGTTGAAATTTTTTCAAAGTCCCTTAAAAATTTTCCAATTTTTGTCCCAATTCTTCCCATTTTGAAACTTTTCAAATCCCTCTCAAAATTGTTGAAATTCTCTTGAAGCTTTTAAGATTCTCTCTAGAATTTTCAAAATCCATGGCCACATGTTTACAATTTCACATAAAAAAATTGCTAAAATTCCAGTTGAAATTTTTTCAAAGTCCCTTAAAAATTTTCCAATTTTTGTCCCAATTCTTCCCATTCCCATTGAAACTTTTCAAATCCCTCTCAAAATTGTTGAAATTCTCTTGAAGCTTTTAAAATTCTCTCTAGAATTTTCAAAATCCATGGCCACATGTTTACAATTTCACGTCAAAAAATGGCTAAAATTCCAGTTGAAATTTTTTCAAAGTCCCTTCAAAATTTTCCAATTTTTGTCCCAATTCTTCCCATTTCCATTGAAACTTTTCAAATCCCTCTCAAAATTGTTGAAATTCTCTTGGAGCTTTTAAAATTCTCTCTAGAATTTTCAAAATCCATGTCCACATGTTTACAATTTCACATAAAAAAATGGCTAAAATTCCAGTTGAAATTTTTTCAAAGTCCCTTAAAAATTTTCCAATTTTTGTCCCAATTCTTCCCATTCCCATTGAAACTTTTCAAATCCCTCTCAAAACTGTAGAAATTCTGTTAAAGCTTTTAAAATTCTCTCTAGAATTTTCAAAATCCATGGCCACATGTTTACAATTTCACGTCAAAAAATTGCTAAAATTCCAGTTGAAATTTTTTCAAAGTCCCTTAAAAATTTTCCAATTTTTGTCCCAATTCTTCCCATTCCCATTGAAACTTTTCAAATCCCTCTCAAAATTGTTGAAATTCTCTTGAAGCTTTTAAAATTCTCTCTAGAATTTTCAAAATCCATGGCCACATGTTTACAATTTCACTTCAAAAAATGGCTAAAATTCCAGTTGAAATTTTTTCAAAGTCCCTTAAAAATTTTCCAATTTTTGTCCCAATTCTTCCCATTCCCATTGAAACTTTTCAAATCCCTCTCAAAATTGTTGAAATTCTGTTGAAGCTTTTAAAATTCTCTCTAGAATTTTCAAAATCCTTGTCCACATGTTTACAATTTCACGTCAAAAAATGGCTAAAATTCCAGTTGAAATTTTTTCAAAGTCCCTTAAAAAATTTTCCAATTTTTGTCCCAATTCTTCCCATTCCCATTGAAACTTCTCAAATCCCTCTCAAAATTGTTGAAATTCTGTTGAAGCTTTTAAAATTCTCTCTAGAATTTTCAAAATCCATGTCCACATGTTTACAATTTCACGTCAAAAAATGGCTAAAATTCCAGTTGAAATTTTTTCAAAGTCCCTTAAAAATTTTCCAATTTTTGTCCCAATTCTTCCCATTCCCATTGAAACTTTTCAAATCCCTCTCAAAATTGTTGAAATTCTGTTGAAGCTTTTAAAATTCTCTCTAGAATTTTCAAAATCCATGGCCACATGTTTACAATTTCACGTAACAAAATGGCTAAAATTCCAGTTGAAATTTTTTCAAAGTCCCTTAAAAATTTTCCAATTTTTGTCCCAATTCTTCCCATTCCCATTGAAACTTTTCAAATCCCTCTCAAAATTGTTGAAATTCTGTTGAAGCTTTTAAAATTCTCTCTAGAATTTTCAAAATCCATGGCCACATGTTTACAATTTCACGTAACAAAATGGCTAAAATTCCAGTTGAAATTTTTTCAAAGTCCCTTAAAAATTTTCCAATTTTGTCCCAATTCTTCCCATTCCCATTGAAACTTTTCAAATCCCTCTCAAAATTGTTGAAATTCTCTTGAAGCTTTTAAAATTCTCTCTAGAATTTTCAAAATCCATGGCCACATGTTTACAATTTCACATAAAAAAATGGCTAAAATTCCAGTTGAAATTTTTCAAAGTCCCTTAAAAATTTTCCAATTTTTGTCCCAATTCTTCCCATTCCCATTGAAAATTTTCAAATCCCTCTCAAAATTGTTGAAATTCTGTTGAAGCTTTTAAAATTCTCTCTAGAATTTTCAAAATCCACTTCAACATGTTTACAATTTCACGTAAAAAAATGGCTAAAATTCCAGTTGAAATTTTTTCAAAGTCCCTTAAAAATTTTCCAATTTTTGTCCCAATTCTTCCCATTCCCATTGAAACTTTTCAAATCCCTCTCAAAATTGTTGAAATTCTCTTGAAGCTTTTAAAATTCTCTCTAGAATTTTCAAAATCCATGGCCACATGTTTACAATTTCACGTCAAAAAATTGCTAAAATTCCAGTTGCAATTTTTCAAAGTCCTTAAAAATTTTCCAATTTCTGTCCCAATTCTTCCCATTCCCATTGAAACTTTTCAAATCCCTCTCAAAATTGTTGAAATTCTCTTGAAGCTTTTAAAATTCTCTCTAGAATTTTCAAAATCCATGGCCACATGTTTACAATTTCACGTCAAAAAATTGCTAAAATTCCAGTTGGAATTTTTTCAAAGTCCCTTAAAAATTTTCCAATTTTTGTCCCAATTCTTCCCATTCCCATTGAAACTTTTCAAATCCCTCTCAACATTGTTGAAATTCTGTTAAAGCTTTTAAAATTCTCTCTAGAATTTTCAAAATCCATGTCCACATGTTTACAATTTCACGTAAAAAAAATGCTAAAATTCCAGTTGAAATTTTTTCAAAGTCCCTTAAAAATTTTCCAATTTTTGTCCCAATTCTTCCCATTCCCATTGAAACTTTTCAAATCCCTCTCAAAATTGTTGAAATTCTCTTGAAGCTTTTAAAATTCTCTCTAGAATTTTCAAAATCCATGGCCACATGTTTACAATTTCACGTAACAAAATGGCTAAAATTCCAGTTGAAATTTTTTCAAAGTCCCTTAAAAATTTTCCAATTTTTGTCCCAATTCTTCCCATTCCCATTGAAACTTTTCAAATCCCTCTCAAAATTGTTGAAATTCTGTTGAAGCTTTTAAAATTCTCTCTAGAATTTTCAAAATCCATGGCCACATGTTTACAATTTCACGTCAAAAAATGGCTAAAATTCCAGTTGAAATTTTTCAAAGTCCCTTAAAAATTTTCCAATTTTTGTCCCAATTCTTCCCATTCCCATTGAAACTTTTCAAATCCCTCTCAAAATTGTTGAAATTCTGTTGAAGCTTTTAAAATTCTCTCTAGAATTTTCAAAATCCATGGCCACATGTTTACAATTTCACATAAAAAAATGGCTAAAATTCCAGTTGAAATTTTTTCAAAGTCCCTTAAAAATTTTCCAATTTTTGTCCCAATTCTTCCCATTCCCATTGAAAATTTTCAAATCCCTCTCAAAATTGTTGAAATTCTGTTGAAGCTTTTAAAATTCTCTCTAGAATTTTCAAAATCCACTTCAACATGTTTACAATTTCACGTAAAAAAATGGCTAAAATTCCAGTTGAAATTTTTTCAAAGTCCCTTAAAAATTTTCCAATTTTTGTCCCAATTCTTCCCATTCCCATTGAAACTTTTTCAAATCCCTCTCAAAATTGTTGAAATTCTGTTGAAGCTTTTAAAATTCTCTCTAGAATTTTCAAAATCCATGGCCACATGTTTACAATTTCACATAAAAAAATTGCTAAAATTCCAGTTGCAATTTTTTCAAAGTCCCTTAAAAATTTTCCAATTTCTGTCCCAATTCTTCCCATTCCCATTGAAACTTTTCAAATCCCTCTCAAAATTGTTGAAATTCTCGTGAAGCTTTTAAAATTCTCTCTAGAATTTTCAAAATCCATGGCCACATGTTTACAATTTCACGTCAAAAAATTGCTAAAATTCCAGTTGGAATTTTTTCAAAGTCCCTTAAAAATTTTCCAATTTTTGTCCCAATTCTTCCCATTCCCATTGAAACTTTTCAAATCCCTCTCAACATTGTTGAAATTCTGTTAAAGCTTTTAAAATTCTCTCTAGAATTTTCAAAATCCATGTCCACATGTTTACAATTTCACGTAAAAAAAATGCTAAAATTCCAGTTGAAATTTTTTCAAAGTCCCTTAAAAATTTTCCAATTTTTGTCCCAATTCTTCCCATTCCCATTGAAACTTTTCAAATCCCTCTCAAAATTGTTGAAATTCTCTTGAAGCTTTTAAAATTCTCTCTAGAATTTTCAAAATCCATGGCCACATGTTTACAATTTCACGTAACAAAATGGCTAAAATTCCAGTTGAAATTTTGTCAAAGTCCCTTCAAAATTTTCCAATTTTTGTCCCAATTCTTCCCATTCCCATTGAAACTTTTCAAATCCCTCTCAAAATTGTTGAAATTCTGTTGAAGCTTTTAAAATTCTCTCTAGAATTTTCAAAATCCATGGCCACATGTTTACAATTTCACGTAACAAAATGGCTAAAATTCCAGTTGAAATTTTTTCAAAGTCCCTTAAAAATTTTCCAATTTTTGTCCCAATTCTTCCCATTCCCATTGAAACTTTTCAAATCCCTCTCAAAATTGTTGAAATTCTGTTGAAGCTTTTAAAATTCTCTCTAGAATTTTCAAAATCCATGGCCACATGTTTACAATTTCACATAAAAAAATGGCTAAAATTCCAGTTGAAATTTTTTCAAAGTCCCTTAAAAATTTTCCAATTTTTGTCCCAATTCTTCCCATTCCCATTGAAAATTTTCAAATCCCTCTCAAAATTGTTGAAATTCTGTTGAAGCTTTTAAAATTCTCTCTAGAATTTTCAAAATCCACTTCAACATGTTTACAATTTCACGTAAAAAAATGGCTAAAATTCCAGTTGAAATTTTTTCAAAGTCCCTTAAAAATTTTCCAATTTTTGTCCCAATTCTTCCCATTCCCATTGAAACTTTTCAAATCCCTCTCAAAATTGTTGAAATTCTGTTGAAGCTTTTAAAATTCTCTCTAGAATTTTCAAAATCCATGGCCACATGTTTACAATTTCACATAAAAAAATTGCTAAAATTCCAGTTGCAATTTTTTCAAAGTCCCTTAAAAATTTTCCAATTTCTGTCCCAATTCTTCCCATTCCCATTGAAACTTTTCAAATCCCTCTCAAAATTGTTGAAATTCTCTTGAAGCTTTTAAAATTCTCTCTAGAATTTTCAAAATCCATGGCCACATGTTTACAATTTCACGTCAAAAAATTGCTAAAATTCCAGTTGGAATTTTTTCAAAGTCCCTTAAAAATTTTCCAATTTTTGTCCCAATTCTTCCCATTCCCATTGAAACTTTTCAAATCCCTCTCAACATTGTTGAAATTCTGTTAAAGCTTTTAAAATTCTCTCTAGAATTTTCAAAATCCATGTCCACATGTTTACAATTTCACGTAAAAAAATGCTAAAATTCCAGTTGAAATTTTTTCAAAGTCCCTTAAAAATTTTCCAATTTTTGTCCCAATTCTTCCCATTCCCATTGAAACTTTTCAAATCCCTCTCAAAATTGTTGAAATTCTGTTGAAGCTTTTAAAATTCTCTCTAGAATTTTCAAAATCCATGGCCACATGTTTACAATTTCACGTAAAAAAATGGCTAAAATTCCAGTTGAAATTTTTTCAAAGTCCCTTAAAAATTTTCCAATTTTTGTCCCAATTCTTCCCATTCCCATTGAAACTTTTCAAATCCCTCTCAAAATTGTTGAAATTCTCTTGAAGCTTTTAAAATTCTCTCTAGAATTTTCAAAATCCATGGCCACATGTTTACAATTTCACGTAAAAAAATGGCTAAAATTCCAGTTGAAATTTTTTCAAAGTCCCTTAAAAATTTTCCAATTTTTGTCCCAATTCTTCCCATTCCATTGAAACTTTTCAAATCCCTCTCAAAATTGTTGAAATTCTCTTGAAGCTTTTAAAATTCTCTCTAGAATTTTCAAAATCCACTTCAACATGTTTACAATTTCACGTAACAAAATGGCTAAAATTCCAGTTGAAATTTTTTCAAAGTCCCTTAAAAATTTTCCAATTTTTGTCCCAATTCTTCCCATTCCCATTGAAACTTTTCAAATCCCTCTCAAAATTGTTGAAATTCTCTTGAAGCTTTAAAAATTCTCTCTAGAATTTTCAAAGTCCATGGCCACATGTTTACAATTTCACGTCAAAAAATGGCTAAAATTCCAGTTGAAATTTTTTCAAAGTCCCTTAAAAATTTTCCAATTTTTGTCCCAATTCTTCCCATTCCCATTGAAACTTTTCAAATCCCTCTCAAAATTGTTGAAATTCTGTTGAAGCTTTTAAAATTCTCTCTAGAATTTTCAAAATCCATGGCCACATGTTTACAATTTCACGTAACAAAATGGCTAAAATTCCAGTTGAAATTTTTTCAAAGTCCCTTAAAAATTTTCCAATTTTTGTCCCAATTCTTCCCATTCCCATTGAAACTTTTCAAATCCCTCTCAAAATTGTTGAAATTCTCTTGAAGCTTTTAAAATTCTCTCTAGAATTTTCAAAATCCACTTCAACATGTTTTACAATTTCACGTCAAAAAATTGCTAAAATTCCAGTTGAAATTTTTTCAAAGTCCCTTAAAAATTTTCCAATTTTTGTCCCAATTCTTCCCATTCCCATTGAAACTTTTCAAATCCCTCTCAAAATTGTTGAAATTCTGTTGAAGCTTTTAAAATTCTCTCTAGAATTTTCAAAATCCATGTCCACATGTTTACAATTTCACGTCAAAAAATTGCTAAAATTCCAGTTGAAATTTTTTCAAAGTCCCTTAAAAATTTTCCAATTTCTGTCCCAATTCTTCCCATTCCCATTGAAACTTTTCAAATCCCTCTCAAAATTGTTGAAATTCTGTTGAAGCTTTTAAAATTCTCTCTAGAATTTTCAAAATCCATGGCCACATGTTTACAATTTCACGTCAAAAAATTGCTAAAATTCCAGTTGCAATTTTTTCAAAGTCCCTTAAAAATTTTCCAATTTCTGTCCCAATTCTTCCCATTCCCATTGAAACTTTTCAAATCCCTCTCAAAATTGTTGAAATTCTGTTGAAGCTTTTAAAATTCTCTCTAGAATTTTCAAAATCCATGGCCACATGTTTACAATTTCACGTAAAAAAATGGCTAAAATTCCAGTTGAAATTTTTTCAAAGTCCCTTAAAAATTTTCCAATTTTTGTCCCAATTCTTCCCATTCCCATTGAAACTTTTCAAATCCCTCTCAAAATTGTTGAAATTCTCTTGAAGCTTTTAAAATTCTCTCTAGAATTTTCAAAATCCATGTCCACATGTTTACAATTTCACATAAAAAAATTGCTAAAATTCCAGTTGAAATTTTTTCAAAGTCCCTTAAAAATTTTCCAATTTTTGTCCCAATTCTTCCCATTCCCATTGAAAATTTTCAAATCCCTCTCAAAATTGTTGAAATTCTCTTGAAGCTTTTAAAATTCTCTCTAGAATTTTCAAAATCCACTTCAACATGTTTACAATTTCACGTCAAAAAATGGCTAAAATTCCAGTTGAAATTTTTTCAAAGTCCCTTAAAAATTTTCCAATTTTTGTCCCAATTCTTCCCATTCCCATTGAAACTTTTCAAATCCCTCTCAAAATTGTTGAAATTCTCTTGAAGCTTTTAAAATTCTCTCTAGAATTTTCAAAATCCACTTCAACATGTTTACAATTTCACGTCAAAAAATTGCTAAAATTCCAGTTGAAATTTTTTCAAAGTCCCTTAAAAATTTTCCAATTTCTGTCCCAATTCTTCCCATTCCCATTGAAACTTTTCAAATCCCTCTCAAAATTGTTGAAATTCTGTTGAAGCTTTTAAAATTCTCTCTAGAATTTTCAAAATCCGTGGCCACATGTTTACAATTTCACGTAACAAAATGGCTAAAATTCCAGTTGAAATTTTTTCAAAGTCCCTTAAAAATTTTCCAATTTTTGTCCCAATTCTTCCCATTCCCATTGAAACTTTTCAAATCCCTCTCAAAATTGTTGAAATTCTCTTGAAGCTTTAAAAATTCTCTCTAGAATTTTCAAAGTCCATGGCCACATGTTTACAATTTCACGTCAAAAAATGGCTAAAATTCCAGTTGAAATTTTTTCAAAGTCCCTTAAAAATTTTCCAATTTTTGTCCCAATTCTTCCCATTCCCATTGAAACTTTTCAAATCCCTCTCAAAATTGTTGAAATTCTGTTGAAGCTTTTAAAATTCTCTCTAGAATTTTCAAAATCCATGGCCACATGTTTACAATTTCACATAAAAAAATTGCTAAAATTCCAGTTGCAATTTTTTCAAAGTCCCTTAAAAATTTTCCAATTTCTGTCCCAATTCTTCCCATTCCCATTGAAACTTTTCAAATCCCTCTCAAAATTGTTGAAATTCTCTTGAAGCTTTTAAAATTCTCTCTAGAATTTTCAAAATCCATGGCCACATGTTTACAATTTCACGTCAAAAAATTGCTAAAATTCCAGTTGGAATTTTTTCAAAGTCCCTTAAAAATTTTCCAATTTTTGTCCCAATTCTTCCCATTCCCATTTGAAACTTTTCAAATCCCTCTCAACATTGTTGAAATTCTGTTAAAGCTTTTAAAATTCTCTCTAGAATTTTCAAAATCCATGTCCACATGTTTACAATTTCACGTAAAAAAAATGCTAAAATTCCAGTTGAAATTTTTTCAAAGTCCCTTAAAAATTTTCCAATTTTTGTCCCAATTCTTCCCATTCCCATTGAAACTTTTCAAATCCCTCTCAAAATTGTTGAAATTCTGTTGAAGCTTTTAAAATTCTCTCTAGAATTTTCAAAATCCATGGCCACATGTTTACAATTTCACGTAAAAAAATGGCTAAAATTCCAGTTGAAATTTTTTCAAAGTCCCTTAAAAATTTTCCAATTTTTGTCCCAATTCTTCCCATTCCCATTGAAACTTTTCAAATCCCTCTCAAAATTGTTGAAATTCTCTTGAAGCTTTTAAAATTCTCTCTAGAATTTTCAAAATCCATGTCCACATGTTTACAATTTCACGTCAAAAAATTGCTAAAATTCCAGTTGAAATTTTTTCAAAGTCCCTTAAAAATTTTCCAATTTTTGTCCCAATTCTTCCCATTCCCATTGAAACTTTTCAAATCCCTCTCAAAATTGTTGAAATTCTCTTGAAGCTTTTAAAATTCTCTCTAGAATTTTCAAAATCCACTTCAACATGTTTACAATTTCACGTAACAAAATGGCTAAAATTCCAGTTGAAATTTTTTCAAAGTCCCTTAAAAATTTTCCAATTTTTGTCCCAATTCTTCCCATTCCCATTGAAACTTTTCAAATCCCTCTCAAAATTGTTGAAATTCTCTTGAAGCTTTAAAAATTCTCTCTAGAATTTTCAAAGTCCATGGCCACATGTTTACAATTTCACGTCAAAAAATGGCTAAAATTCCAGTTGAAATTTTTTCAAAGTCCCTTAAAAATTTTCCAATTTTTGTCCCAATTCTTCCCATTCCCATTGAAACTTTTCAAAATCCCTCTCAAAATTGTTGAAATTCTGTTGAAGCTTTTAAAATTCTCTCTAGAATTTTCAAAATCCATGGCCACATGTTTACAATTTCACGTAACAAAATGGCTAAAATTCCAGTTGAAATTTTTTCAAAGTCCCTTAAAAATTTTCCAATTTTTGTCCCAATTCTTCCCATTCCCATTGAAACTTTTCAAATCCCTCTCAAAATTGTTGAAATTCTCTTGAAGCTTTTAAAATTCTCTCTAGAATTTTCAAAATCCACTTCAACATGTTTACAATTTCACGTCAAAAAATTGCTAAAATTCCAGTTGAAATTTTTTCAAAGTCCCTTAAAAATTTTCCAATTTTTGTCCCAATTCTTCCCATTCCCATTGAAACTTTTCAAATCCCTCTCAAAATTGTTGAAATTCTGTTGAAGCTTTTAAAATTCTCTCTAGAATTTTCAAAATCCATGTCCACATGTTTACAATTTCACGTCAAAAAATTGCTAAAATTCCAGTTGAAATTTTTTCAAAGTCCCTTAAAAATTTTCCAATTTCTGTCCCAATTCTTCCCATTCCCATTGAAACTTTTCAAATCCCTCTCAAAATTGTTGAAATTCTGTTGAAGCTTTTAAAATTCTCTCTAGAATTTTCAAAATCCATGGCCACATGTTTACAATTTCACGTCAAAAAATTGCTAAAATTCCAGTTGCAATTTTTTCAAAGTCCCTTAAAAATTTTCCAATTTCTGTCCCAATTCTTCCCATTCCCATTGAAACTTTTCAAATCCCTCTCAAAATTGTTGAAATTCTGTTGAAGCTTTTAAAATTCTCTCTAGAATTTTCAAAATCCATGGCCACATGTTTACAATTTCACGTAAAAAAATGGCTAAAATTCCAGTTGAAATTTTTTCAAAGTCCCTTAAAAATTTTCCAATTTTTGTCCCAATTCTTCCCATTCCCATTGAAACTTTTCAAATCCCTCTCAAAATTGTTGAAATTCTCTTGAAGCTTTTAAAATTCTCTCTAGAATTTTCAAAATCCATGTCCACATGTTTACAATTTCACATAAAAAAATTGCTAAAATTCCAGTTGAAATTTTTTCAAAGTCCCTTAAAAATTTTCCAATTTTTGTCCCAATTCTTCCCATTCCCATTGAAAATTTTCAAATCCCTCTCAAAATTGTTGAAATTCTCTTGAAGCTTTTAAAATTCTCTCTAGAATTTTCAAAATCCACTTCAACATGTTTACAATTTCACGTCAAAAAATGGCTAAAATTCCAGTTGAAATTTTTTCAAAGTCCCTTAAAAATTTTCCAATTTTTGTCCCAATTCTTCCCATTCCCATTGAAACTTTTCAAATCCCTCTCAAAATTGTTGAAATTCTCTTGAAGCTTTTAAAATTCTCTCTAGAATTTTCAAAATCCACTTCAACATGTTTACAATTTCACGTCAAAAAATTGCTAAAATTCCAGTTGAAATTTTTTCAAAGTCCCTTAAAAATTTTCCAATTTCTGTCCCAATTCTTCCCATTCCCATTGAAACTTTTCAAATCCCTCTCAAAATTGTTGAAATTCTGTTGAAGCTTTTAAAATTCTCTCTAGAATTTTCAAAATCCGTGGCCACATGTTTACAATTTCACGTAACAAAATGGCTAAAATTCCAGTTGAAATTTTTTCAAAGTCCCTTAAAAATTTTCCAATTTTTGTCCCAATTCTTCCCATTCCCATTGAAACTTTTCAAATCCCTCTCAAAATTGTTGAAATTCTCTTGAAGCTTTAAAAATTCTCTCTAGAATTTTCAAAGTCCATGGCCACATGTTTACAATTTCACGTCAAAAAATGGCTAAAATTCCAGTTGAAATTTTTTCAAAGTCCCTTAAAAATTTTCCAATTTTTGTCCCAATTCTTCCCATTCCCATTGAAACTTTTCAAATCCCTCTCAAAATTGTTGAAATTCTCTTGAAGCTTTTAAAATTCTCTCTAGAATTTTCAAAATCCATGGCCACATGTTTACAATTTCACGTAACAAAATGGCTAAAATTCCAGTTGAAATTTTTTCAAAGTCCCTTAAAAATTTTCCAATTTTTGTCCCAATTCTTCCCATTCCCATTGAAACTTTTCAAATCCCTCTCAAAATTGTTGAAATTCTCTTGAAGCTTTTAAAATTCTCTCTAGAATTTTCAAAATCCACTTCAACATGTTTACAATTTCACGTCAAAAAATTGCTAAAATTCCAGTTGAAATTTTTTCAAAGTCCCTTAAAAATTTTCCAATTTTTGTCCCAATTCTTCCCATTCCCATTGAAACTTTTCAAATCCCTCTCAAAATTGTTGAAATTCTCTTGAAGCTTTAAAAATTCTCTCTAGAATTTTCAAAGTCCATGGCCACATGTTTACAATTTCACGTCAAAAAATGGCTAAAATTCCAGTTGAAATTTTTTCAAAGTCCCTTAAAAATTTTCCAATTTCTGTCCCAATTCTTCCCATTCCCATTGAAACTTTTCAAATCCCTCTCAAAATTGTTGAAATTCTGTTGAAGCTTTTAAAATTCTCTCTAGAATTTTCAAAATCCATGGCCACATGTTTACAATTTCACGTCAAAAAATTGCTAAAATTCCAGTTGCAATTTTTTCAAAGTCCCTTAAAAATTTTCCAATTTCTGTCCCAATTCTTCCCATTCCCATTGAAACTTTTCAAATCCCTCTCAAAATTGTTGAAATTCTGTTGAAGCTTTTAAAATTCTCTCTAGAATTTTCAAAATCCATGTCCACATGTTTACAATTTCACGTCAAAAAATGGCTAAAATTCCAGTTGAAATTTTTTCAAAGTCCCTGAAAAATTTTCCAATTTTTGTCCCAATTCTTCCCATTCCCATTGAAACTTTTCAAATCCCTCTCAAAATTGTTGAAATTCTCTTGAAGCTTTTAAAATTCTCTCTAGAATTTTCAAAATCCATGTCCACATGTTTACAATTTCACATAAAAAAATTGCTAAAATTCCAGTTGAAATTTTTTCAAAGTCCCTTAAAAATTTTCCAATTTTTGTCCCAATTCTTCCCATTCCCATTGAAACTTTTCAAATCCCTCTCAAAATTGTTGAAATTCTCTTGAAGCTTTTAAAATTCTCTCTAGAATTTTCAAAATCCACTTCAACATGTTTACAATTTCACGTAAAAAAATGGCTAAAATTCCAGTTGAAATTTTTTCAAAGTCCCTTAAAAATTTTCCAATTTTTGTCCCAATTCTTCCCATTCCCATTGAAACTTTTCAAATCCCTCTCAAAATTGTTGAAATTCTCTTGAAGCTTTTAAAATTCTCTCTAGAATTTTCAAAATCCACTTCAACATGTTTACAATTTCACGTCAAAAAATTGCTAAAATTCCAGTTGAAATTTTTTCAAAGTCCCTTAAAAATTTTCCAATTTCTGTCCCAATTCTTCCCATTCCCATTGAAACTTTTCAAATCCCTCTCAAAATTGTTGAAATTCTGTTGAAGCTTTTAAAATTCTCTCTAGAATTTTCAAAATCCGTGGCCACATGTTTACAATTTCACGTCAAAAATGGCTAAAATTCCAGTTGAAATTTTTTCAAAGTCCCTTAAAAATTTTCCAATTTTTGTCCCAATTCTTCCCATTCCCATTGAAACTTTTCAAATC
>NW_028116777.1:0-29329 GCF_964273445.1 Streptopelia decaocto
GGTGGTTTTCAAGACCTAAACAAAACCCTGTGTTTTTATACTGGAGAACTCTAGAGGGCCCTTCCAACCTGAATTTTCCTACGATCCTGCTATCGTAGGATCCTGTAAAGAATGTATCCTGTTTGGATGCAAATGTTTTGCAGATACCTCATTCACGTTACTACATTCTACATGAAATTTTGTGTTGTTTCTGTTGTTTTCAGATTTTTTTGTAACCTTTAATTGGCTTTGGGCGTTCTGTCCAATAGTGTGAGACCACTGTGCTGCACATATAAAGTAGACAAAGACATAGAAACTGCTCTACTGCACCTTCTGTTAAGGATGGCCTCCCTGCCTGGCTGTCTGTTGTACCTCGTCACAATGATCACTCCAATCCAATCCACTTATTTCTTCTGCTCCCTCTTCCTGTCATTGTAAGCTATGTACCACCTAGGAAAAATGGAATTTGTGTTCCATCTTTGGACAGTAGCCTTGGGGAGGAGGCAATGCATCAGTGTTTATACCTTTCTTCTAAGGAATTTTTTGCCTCACTTTTTTAACAAGCATCATAATTATGCACCTGCTCACTTGGAAGCCCTGCTGGCTTGATGTCTTATTCTCTTTGAAAAGGCTTTTGGCCTCTCAGTGATTCAGCCTTTATCTGTTATGTCAGGCTAGCAGAATAAAATAAAATTCAGTCACACTTCTCAACTTAGACTTTTCAACCTCAAATTGTTTGATTAGTATGAATTCTAGATAGAAATTAAGCCTTTTGGGAATAACAGTAAGCCAGGGAATATTTCCTTACAGAAAACAGCAATTAAAAATGTCAAGAAAATCAGGAAGCATGTTGTATTATTTTCTTAAAGAAAATTTATGTTGAGAAAAAAAGTTTGTCTCTTGCCAAATAAACATAAATACAGCTACTTTCTTTAATAGCTATTGTTTGTTTTAATTTGCTGGTTGACCTCAGACCTCAGATGTGTCTTCAAGATGCATCAATAAAAATTGAAAACTGTTAAGCTGATTGGAACCAGGGACAGGAGAACATCAATATTGACTGAGTTCAGCTCTCGAAACATGTTGCCGCATTTAGGTAGCTGCTACTGCAAGAGTTCTGCAGAAGCATTGCTGAGCTTTTTCATGGAAAATAAATATTTTAGCATACAATGTCAGAAACAATAACTTCAAAACGTTTATAGAAAGAAGAGCAATGCCTGGGGCAGGAGGAGGCCCAGCAGGAGCACACTGGGCTATCACTCAGCCTGGCTCATTCAGGCTCCCACATAAATCGCACAGGAAGGCACACGGAGAAAGTTTCAGGCTCCACATGTATTTTATAAGTGAGTGCTAAACTCTTTTTTACTTTACCAAAATGAAGGGAGTGAGAACCTACCATTATTAGCCATAAATGACAAGGGGCTGGTTGAGTTCCCACCACCAAGAGAAAGGATCTACACAAGCTAAACCTTGCCGCTGCCCCAAGAATATCTGCTGTAGTCTGCTTAGGAAAGCACCAAGGCTGGGAATCCCACCACTTCTAACCAGTGTGACTTTGGGACAGCCTCTAGCAGCAGTAAGAAGGAGAGGAGACCTAGCAAGTTTTAAACCTTCTCTGATGAGATTGTAAGAAGGATTATATGACATCTTGCCTATGAGACAGCTCAGTTGTGCTCGTTTCCACTGCTCCCTTCAGAGCACTTCTCATAACCTGCCACCTCAAATCGATTCTTTTTTCCCAAAAATAACAGTTTCTTTTATAGGATGAACAGCTGGAATACACCTGGTGAATCCTGCCTGTGACAGAGGAGTTCATGATAAGAGGCTGAGTGGACAGTTACTACTAATTTTGCCTCCCTTGGTAATAGTGCAATGAGAAAACAAGCTTTTTATTAATGTTTTTGTTGCATTTTCCTAAGAAGCCATAAGTTCTATGCTTTTTGTGGTCAATGTGTCCTGAATCGAAACCTGCATATGTTGTTCTGGCATTGTTCTTGTCTTTTCCTTACTGTTACTACCCAGAACACTGTACTTCCTCAGGGAGGTACAATGGGACATGCAATTGAAAGTAAAATAAGGCTATGATGTTGCAACCTTCTCAGATATTTTGGTTTTGGATTCTCAACCCCTGTCTGTCTTCTTGTTTTCATGAGTGCATTCAGTATCATTTTCATGCACCTTGCAGTAGCAAATTTCTTTAGAAACTGATGTACATTTCCCCTTACAATGCCCTTAATGGCAATTTCTACCTTCACTAGGTATTGCTGAAACAACCCTGCATAACTTGCACTGAATACAAAACCTGTGCACTCTGCAGAGGACTGAGCAGAAGAGATTTATAAAATTCACAGATGAAGATGTCCAGAGACTACATTCTGTTTTCCAAGGTATAATGGAAGGCATTTCAATTGCATAGGTAATAAAATCACCAGGAAAAGGATATGGGATAGTTTACGGTGATGTAAAAGCCCCAGAAACCTAGTTAAAGTTTACCCCGTGGAGACAAGAGTTGTATTGTGTGACAGCTGAGCACTAGCCACTTCTTTATGATCAGACTACAGAAAGCATAGGATAAATACATCCTCAACTAGAAAAAAAAGAGGAAGAAAATGTATAAGAAAAATGAACAACAGTTTGTCTAAGGTTACTGCCAGTAAAGTGCATCTGTATTAATATGCATTCCTATTTATTTGTTACTACACATGGCCATTCACATAGTATGACAGAAACATAGATGCTGGGGGAAGAGAGTAAAAAAATCCTCTAAACATTTTTTTTTTTCCTTCTTTTAAAGTCTTCAGACATTGATACCAGCCTGCAGGATTCCATGCAGGCTCAGCAAGTGTGCAGCATGTAACAAATTGTATGATCAAAGCCTCAGACTACGGCTTTCAGTAAACACCACACGGATATATGCCAACATCTGTGCAAAGTATGTCTTGAGCTTCTTACAAGTAGAATAGGTGCAGAATCACAGCCATACAATCCCATTTTTCAATACAGTGCTTGAACAGTAACATTCAGCTTTCTGTAAGACAGAAATATAAACAAGAAATTAAGTACAAAATCATTACCATGAGTTGCTGATTCTTTTTTCTTAATCCTTGCAGTTTTTTTCCAATCGTGTTCATAGCTTGACAGGTACTCAACTGTAGAGGAAGGACAGGCTGGTAGGCCACCAGAGCTGCGCTGCACATCTCCAGAGGGCATGTTTCTCCAATGATAGAAGGAATGGTAAAGGCAGAAGGCATCACTATGTGTTTTTCTTCCCATGTTCACCTGTGAAGAGATCGACTCTATTAAATTAAAAAAAAAAAAAGTACTGCTTAGTTCCAATGCAAGGGCATCACTATTCTTTCCATCCACTTCCAGAAAAATATTTTCCTCCTCTTCATTGACCTCTGCTTGAAACAGTGGGTAAATGACACTGCCTAGTCCTGAAGAACAAAAAATAATATTAAAAAAAATAACAAGCCACACATATACCTTCTGTAAATCTGTTCATATGCTGAAAACAGTAAATATGTCACAAATAGGAAAGTGTACTAGGTGAGATCCAGAACTGTTCCAGAGGAACTGCAAAGTTACTCTTGTTCCAATGCAATTTGAAGACGATGCCAGCAGAAGAGGGGAGTGTGACAACCTTGAAGTGCTCTCCCCATCCTTAGCAGAACAAAGGGCTATGTTATGCCTTAAATGTCTATTTCTTGTTACTTTGGGAGGAAAAGATAGATGACACCTTGTCTTGTCTTGTCTTTCACAAGGTTTTATGGCCATGGAGATAAGGTCTCATGGCCTAATTGGGATGGTAGAGATGAACCATCTGTCAGACAGCCAACTACCAGAAGAAACCACAAACCAATAGCTACCCCTGATTGGCAAAACAACTCACTTCTGGTCAGGACTGTGAGCTTTCCCCTAGTTTGAAGACCCCAGACCCATTCCCAGAAGAGTATTCCTAATTAGAATGAAGAGCAAACAGAGGGAGGAGATGAACCGCCTTCCCCTATCTTGCATGTAAAACATTAGTTGGTGGCATGTATATCTTCAACACGTGTCCCCACCTCCAGAGGTCATCATGGGACCAACGTACCTGTGAAGTGGTGATAACTTACTCTCTCTCTCTCTTTTTCTCTTTCCAATATCTTGGTTTTCCTTCTCTCTCTCTCTCTCTTTCTTTTTCTTGAATATATAAAAACAATATCATTGTAAGTTTTGCGGCTGAAGTCCTGTTAAGTTTTTTGTTATAGTTACTAATTGTTGCCCAATCCACCATTTTTAGAAGGGCTTTTGGCTGTCAATGTATTAATAAGTTTTGTGATATTATAACATACTTTTGCCAAACCACTAATTGCTGTAATTTGTATTCCACCAAGTGCTTTTAGTAAACTCATAATTGAATTGGACCCCCAGAGTGATTGTGTGTCATTCACTTTGCGTAACTGTGCAGAAATACCCAGAGTTAAATCATACCTGCTCTCATCTGTTGAGTCAGGTCATGTGTCATGTTCAGAGTTAACTCTTCCCTCATCCCATCTGTCAGGACAGGACAGGGAATCAGCATCCTCAGGAAGTCTTGTAATGTCTTCAGTGTAAGTGGTGCTTTCCATATTTCCATGCATGCACACAGAAGAGCCAGAGTTCTAGACACAAGGCAAAGGACAGATATGTTGAATCACTCATTAGTCTCAATTCCTTTTCTTAAATTGTTCCTTTTCTTGAATTCTTGAATACTTTCTTCCTTTTTCCTGAATATCCTTTCCTTTAAAATGCCAGTAATGGAAAAAGCTCACCACATCAGTAAAGACAGGTGAGGGTCAAGCATCTGAATGATGAATTTATTGCCTATAGTAACATGTTGTAACTTTGTGGAACAATGTTAACAGCTTTGCTTTCACAAAGTCAGGGTTTTCAGACTACCAAGTTAGTGTTATTTGCATAAAAATAATAATTCACTTATATTTGTATCTCAGTAAACGTTGTAGAGTCCCATTCTGTGACAATTGTATCAAAATGACATTCTTGAAAATTTGCCTATCACAATCTGGTACACACATAAAATGTTACTTTTTGTTGCTATTGGCTTCAAAACTATAAAATACCTCTTCTTTTTGGTCCCAACATGATAGTGGTCCTGATTTTCCTACCACTGATTCCCTGGGGATCTCTTTGAGGATAAAAAACTCCTGGTACAGTTCCTTGTACTGTGATACTTACAGACACAAAAATAAAAGCATTAGACACTAAGATTGTTAGGTTGTTGGGGTTTTTTTTTTCATTTTTTAGGGCCAAAATGTGTTCTTTAATAGAAGCAATGCATATTACGGTTATATGGAGGGGATGGAAACCACTGATTGTGTGTTTTCATCTCTCTGCCTAGAAATAAGTTTAACAGATAATTGAGAATGTGAAAGTATGCCTAATAAGAGGCTACTGGTGAAAAGCAATAACAAAAATTTAAACTGAGAATAGATTACTTCATCAAGAAAACATTAATTTTGAAGACTGAGGGAAAATGAGATTTGTTTAACAACAGTTTAGATTAAACATCAAGGAGAAGAACAAAGGCATTGTATTGATACAAGGTCAGATAGTTATGAATTGGGCATTTAGACTGAAAATTAAGAGTTTTGATCATTTAAGGCAGGAAGTTTCTAAAACAGCCTTCCAAACACATCAATATTCTACATTCCTTTAAGATGAAATTTGCCAAGTTTATCATTGGGCACATTTGTAAAACAAAGTATGGGTGACCTACAAGATTGAAACATGATAATTCCATGCCTGAGAAACCATTCCCAATCGAAAGCTTTATTATAGTGAAAAACGTATAACAAGTTACTCTAAAATGTCCCACAGTAACAGACCTTGCAAAAATCTTTGGAAAAATCAAATTAACCAATCAACAAAATAAAAATTATTAGCATAGACCAGAAGGTTCTGCTCCACTATGTTCTAAACCTCTCACATCTATCTCACATATATATGTTTGTCTCTGCATAGAAGAATTTTCATAGAGTTCAAGTCTGTGGATCTTTGACAGTGAAATTATGAATAGTTTATCATGAACAATGCAAGGTTTCTTTTTTGTTGAGGGAACAGAGAATGGCAACATGTCATATACGGAAAATTTTGTGAAAAGATAACATTCTCAAAGTCTCACCTAAAAGTATAGGAAGAAACCTCAGTATGACACAACAAGCTGCAGCCTGATGGACAGATCATGTCTGAGGAGGGCATTCTAATTACTGGTGTTCATGAACTATACAAGGAACCTCTTATCTGGACCTCTGTACTTAGACTATGAAGATGATGCATGCCTCAAATCCGTAGAAAATAGGAACTCTGGAAATTAATTCACAAAGCCAAACGATCTTTCCTCTCTGACAGACCACAAGTAGTTAATATTCTTTGCCTTCATTACATACCCACAAGGCTTCCAGCCCTGGGAATTGATTTCATGGTGGTTTGACTTTTTTGGTTTGGTTTTTTATTTTGGTTTTTAATTATTCCCTGAAGCCCTACCCTCAGAAACTAACAAATACTTCCTCTTGGGTAATCATTTATTTACTGTTTTTCCAAATGTGTGGTTTTGAGCTACCTCTCCCGGGCAAACATCAAAAGGTTTTGAAAGTTCAAGCTACTCTTATGAATGCATTATGGCGCCAGTTCAGTGTATTCCACGTCATCTTATCGCTTTGGTTATTTTCTTCAGTTTCTTTTTCAGGAGATTGGGATTTTTTGTTTTGTATGAGGGTTTGTTTTGGAGGAAAATCAAGATTGCCACATAGACCTGCCTTCAGGGAACTCTTAGATATCACTGTCCACAGGGACACTAAATATTGAGAGTCGATCAACAGACCGGTTTTGCAACTGATCTTGAAAAAGCAGGCAGAAAAAGAAGGATAAAGTGAAGACATATCATAATGTACATTGTTTCACAGACCTTAGGAGAGTAGTATTCTGAGCAGAGCTTAAAAGTGACCTCCTTTTGATGCTGGCTTCCATTGGCTTATCAGTAGCTACGATATGTGGCATTAAGTTTTTTGGCAGTGAGTTTGGGATGAGGAAGATTGGTTTATTTTGAATTTTTTAAAGAAGACATAATGGAAAAAGACATCAAAATAATGAGCTTTCAAGTCCCAAAGAAGGAGAAATTAGCACATGGCAAGACACTTTCCTTTAGAAAACAGAGTCATGAAAGTAATTATTTAAAAGAACTACAAAATTAGGAATAGTGCCCTGGAAAGAAACCTCAGCAATGGTTTAACACTGTGAAGTTGTCACCTGTTGCTGG
Source organism: Streptopelia decaocto (assembly GCF_964273445.1). Classification (NCBI taxonomy): domain Eukaryota; kingdom Metazoa; phylum Chordata; class Aves; order Columbiformes; family Columbidae; genus Streptopelia; species Streptopelia decaocto. The sequence continues at coordinate 7,277 of NW_028116777.1, forward strand.
TGATGACAGCCAAGCTATAGGAGGAGTTAACTCTAACAGCTGTTAATCTTTCACAAACCACAAAACATTTAACAGGAAAGTCAACAGAATGAAAGTGGCTTAGAATGACCAGCTGGAAAGTGCTAAGTCCACCTTGCATGTAATTGTTTTCTACTCCCCATTTGTAAAGCATAATCTTTCCAGAAAGTGTTGTGAAGTTAAACTTCAGGATCTTTCATCTCTACAATAAATTCTCAACCAACAGCCAAGAAGAGAATCATACAGTTTCTTCTTAAGACAGAGTTTAACATAGAAACAAAGGGGTTTAGAAGTCTGAAGTACATTTATTATTGTACCAAAAAAAAATTCAATAACTTTCAAAAGCACTGTTTGATAGTCAGCTCTTATTTGAATGTTGGTGCATCAGTTTAGGTAACACATATTACTTAAAGTCTTCAAAGGTTGAGAAAGGAAAAAAAGCAACTTTTCTACTTTTCAAAAATTCTTCACGGTTCAGTTAGTGAGCAGCCTTCTCTTCCAAGCTAGAAGAACATTGGAGCCTTTGGACTCATAAATGACTGTTACCCCTAGTTACTAATAAAAATGAAAGCTGTAGCTTGTACTCAAGCATACTGGAGTCAACATAGAAAATATTAGCCTTCCAGAGGTCTTGCCCTCTATTGCAATTTCTCTCCCGCCTATTCCTAGCTGATTCAGACAAAAGCATATTAGCCTTATCTAACATTTTGATCTGATTTTGTTATCTCTTAAATAGGATTCCTATAAAGATACACTATTTATTTTTTTCTCTTGATGGAAAAATAGGAAGAAATCACACAATTTCACAATCAATATTTCTATTCCCAATAGGCTGAAATATTAAATAAGTAAACAAACAAACAAACATCCAAACAAATAAATAAAACTAATAACCTGTCCTTTTTTCTATTGTTACATATATAACTACTGCCTGGAAAATAGTTCCATTACAAGTGTTAAATATCTCATTAACATATCTATATATCTTGATATTGCAATTTTATAGCATTTGCTATAAAATCCTATCAAGAAATGGTTGCTCCAGTGCTCCACTGTGATCTGGAAGGGGAAAGGGAACTGAGGGTTCATCAGTCAAATCCACCTTTTGAAGTGTAGAACCATGTCACTGGTGCTGTGGCAGTTAAGTGCTTGGTACTGTAGGATGACATTCTTACACATTTTATCTTTAGTGATTCAAAAAGCTATCCAGAAGTCTTAACGCCTAGCTATCTGTCAGGCTGACAGCAATTACCACTGAGTGAGAATATGCCACATGCAGTGAGCTGTAAGACTGAGACATGATTTTTTTGTACTTGGTTCCATATTCAGGCAGAGTGGAAACAGTTCAGTGAAAAGGTTTGGGGTAAACAGTTTTATTTCCAATAGAGTAAATGTGTTTACATTTGAATGTAAAGTTTACTAGTTTCCCCCATCCAGAAAAAATCAAGTGAAGACCAGATTTGGTTAGCACAAGAAAAGCTCCTCTCCTCTCCTCTCCTCTCCTCTCCTCTCCTCTCCTCTCCTCTCCTCTCCTCTCCTCTCCTCTCCTCTCCTCTCCTCTCCTCTCCTCTCCTCTCCTCTCCTCTCCTCTCCTCTCCTCTCCTCTCCTCTCCTCTCCTCTCCTCTCCTCTCCTCTCCTCTCCTCTCCTCTCCTCTCCTCTCCTCTCCTCTCCTCTCCTCTCCCCTCCCCTCCCCTCCCCTCCCCTCCCCTCCCCTCCCCTCCCCTCCCCTCCCCTCCCCTCCCCTCTCCTCTCCTCTCCTCTCCCCTCTCCTCTCCTCTCCTCTCCTCTCCTCTCCTCTCCTCTCCTCTCCTCTCCTCTCCTCTCCTCTCCTCTCCTCTCCTCTCCTCTCCTCTCCTCTCCTCTCCTCTCCTCTCCTCTCCTCTCCTCTCCTCTCCCCTCCCCTCCCCTCCCCTCCCCTCCCCTCCCCTCCCCTCCCCTCTCCTCTCCTCTCCTCTCCTCTCCTCTCCTCTCCTCTCCTCTCCTCTCCTCTCCTCTCCTCTCCTCTCCTCTCCTCTCCTCTCTTTTTTTTTAACAGCATTTTGAATACAGACATCTCTCAACAGATTTTAAGAGTAAAAGGATATACTGTTCCTCTTGACTTTAAATGCTTTTAACTTTCATTCAAATTTAATGAATGTTTAGTATCATCTATAAAAATCTGGATGTCAAACAAACAGTAAACCCTACAAAGATGTAGATATAGGTTTACATTTCTCTGCTCTCTGGTCTTTCTCGAACTTAGTTTTGGAGACTTCAGTGACTTAGGAAACAACAGTCACATGTAGGTTTGAAAGTGCTGTAGGTTAGTAACGACTTAAACTCCTTATAATCAAGCAGTTATTCAGTGGCCTGTGTGAAATAGTTTGGTGGTGCCAAAGCAGCTTCCTCCCAGAGAAGTTGTTGTCAGTGCTGTGGTTAATTGGTAGCCTTAGTGTCATTCTCAGCAGAAATCAAGGACTGAGTAGACAGAGATGTGCTACATCTGGGCAGTTTGCCTGTGAAACTATATGTCCAGTAGCAGCAGAATTGTGGCAGTTGTACAGAACAACTTACATTTCTTCTATTCCTATTTGGTTGTAATAAGGCTATTACTGGAGCTGAAAGTAGCCATGGTAGCATCTTTTAAAAATGTGACTGTGGAGCTAGTTTGTGTTTTTTAAAATGTGGTGGCTACAGTGATCTGAGGTTTGGACTGAGTTTTCATTAAATATTTTGTACCTCTGCAGTGCAGAGAGATGCAGACACCAGTAAAGGGAGGGGGAAAAGTTACTGATCTGAAAATACAAATACTAATTTATTCACCATATCTTTTCAGAATTTAGCATGTAATGCTTTGTAATGAACTGAAGAAATGTATGTTGCTAATACACTTCGACAGATTTATTGCTGTGCTTTTCTCTACTTCAAGTAAACCGCAGAATGGGATTGAGTTAAATGTAAAAAATACAAGACAACAGCTCAAATTTAGAACTTGCACAACCTGAGGGAATAGGACATGAGTGAATGCAACTTTCATGCAGCCTGTAGTTCATTCTCTCTGTGAGCTAGTTATTTATGTAACTTGACAGTGTTAGTGGAACTAAATGGGTCCAAAAGGAGAGAACAAAACCATAAAAGTATGTGGTTGCACAGATGCAATTTCCAGAAGAAAGCTGGATAAAGCTTCATTTGAAGTTCTGGTATTTTGCTCTGCAGAAAATCTGTGTTATTTACTATTTCTGTCAGTTTATTAAAAGCAAAAAAATCAACGTCTTCCAATGTAGACTAGAAGACAACACTGGCACTGAACTGAGGAAGACTGCTGAAAACACAGACACTGAAAGTAGCTTTCCTTACATAGTCCTCTCCACTCTTCTTTGCCACAGGTTTGGGATCGATGATAATATTTCACCATCAAACTCTTTTTCTAATATTCATCTTTTAACTAAACTTTATACTGCTGGGGTTTTTTTATACAGTGATTCCTGTCTTCCAAACACAATTGTTATTTAGTTATCAAAGACAAATACATGCCTACTTAAAAATGTCTCTTTGATGTCTTTTGAATGAGCTTGGCTTTTCATGCGCAGAGAAGTTTAAATTAATATGAAAACAGAAAATAATTGCGCCTGTAATTTTAAATTTCATGCTTTTCCCTCATTCTCCTTTAAACTTTTGAGAATATTGTATTTCATCTTCTTTGAAAACTAAGAATGAGACCTTCAGCTTTAAAAAACAGCCAAGAAAAAGTTAAAACAAAAACTAACTAGAAACCTTCAATAGTAATCATTTAATATAAAACAGGCAGAACTAAAATCATTGGATAGAAATGTAAAATTAACAATGGATTGGGTAGAAAGAAGCTACAGAACATCAACAACACAAGAACTAAACAAGAAAAAGAGATTGCCAGCTTCTTCTAAGTGTACATGAGAACATCAGAACCTCAGGGTCCCTCCATCAGAACATCAGAACCATCAGAACCCTCCACGGTCCCATCCATGGTCCTGCAGTGCAGTGTTCAGGCTCTGGCAGAGATGCCAGCTCCCTCTGCATGTACCACATGCCCCCACAGCAGCAAATAAACCTCTTTACCAAGAATTTCAACTTATAACTCTAAATAAACAATGGGTTATTATATAGTCTATTGGGTCTGCATGGCAAGGTTTTGGTAGCAGGGGGACTACAGGGGTGGCTTCTGTGGGAAGGTGCTAGAAGGTTCCCCTCTGTCCAACAGAGCCGATGCAAAGCAGCTTCAAGATTGACCCGCAACTGGACTAGGCTGATCCCATCAACAATGGTGGTAATGCCTCTAGGATAACATGTTGAAGAAGGGGAAAACTGCTGCACAACAGCAGATGGAAGAGTGAGAATATGTGAGAGAAACAACTCTGTAGACACCAAGGTCAGTGAAGAAGGAGGGGAGGAGGTGCTTCAGGTGCTGGAGCAAAAATCCCCCTGCAGCCCATGGTGCAGACCACAGTGAAGCCTATGGAAGTCCACAGTGGAGCAGATATCCACCTGCAGCCCATGGAGGACCCCACACTGGAGCAGATGGATGCACTTGAATGAGTCTGTGACCCCGTGGGGAATCTGTGCTGGAGCAGGCTCCTGGGGAGACCTATAGATCCATGGAGAGAGGAGCCCACACCGGAGCAGTTCGTTAAGAACTGTAGCCCATGGGAGGACTCATGTTGGAGAAGTTTGTGGAGGACTGTCTCCCATGGGAGAGACCCCACACTGGAGCAGGGAAAGACTGTAGGGAGGAAGGAGCAGCAGAGACAATATGTGATTGACTGCAACCTCCATTCCCTGTCCCCTTGCACTGCTCGGGTGGAGGAGGTAGAGAAATCAGGAGTGAAGTTGAACCTCAGAAGAAAGGAGGGGTGAGGGGAAGGTGTTTTAAGATTTGGTTTTAGTTCTCTTTGTCCTACTCTCATTTCCTCTGAGTCAAGTCTGTTTTACCCATGACAGTAACTGGTGAGTGATCTCTCCCTGCCCTCGTCTCAACCCATGAGCCTTTCGTGGTATTTCATGTCCAGCTGAGGAGCAAAGGGATACAGCAACTTGGTGGGCACCTAGTGTCCAGCCAAGATCAACCTGAAATATATTGCTGTGGTTGTTGCAGACAACTCCTTCAGTGTATCTACTGTTCCATTGCTTGGGATTCAAACATTTTATTGTAACCAAACCTTTTCCTAACAATGCCAAACAGATGTAGTAGGTCCTTTAGATAAATGTAATAACCAACAGATAGGACTGTAGGACATGAACACTTACTTTCAGAGATGAAGCTGATGAAGAGTGTAATTTTTTGAGTTACGAAGAAAAAGAGAAATTGAGTTGATGACAACAACAGAGAGGAAGTTACAATGTGAGACTATTAATAAACAATAGATGTCAAAATTAACCCCCAAATTTCTATTCTTTAATAGAAGATGTGACTGTGTACTCCCTTCCTGGCCCTTTTATACTTTTTTATACACAGAACAAAATAGACTGACTAGGAAGGACTAAGATTAGTCTCTGACTACCTACTGACTTGGTGGGAGGGCAAACTGGTTGGTAGATGGCTCAGACTGGGCCCTGTGGGTTCAGCGTCTGACTCTCAATCACTCAAGACTAGGATTTCAAAGCAGATCTCCCAGGTCACAGGCACATGCTTTAGGTGCTAAGCTGTCAGTTCTCTTCATCATCATTTCTGCAGATAGCATAAGAAATAAAGAGCAAGCATAAGCTTCTCAAACAGCTAATCTGGCCCATACACATCACTTTTCTCTCATCCCAAAGGCCCTTTCCTGCCTCTCACTGAGCTTAGATGGTTTCTTGCTTGGTTAGTTTTTAAACCTGGTTTTAAAACCTCAGTTACAGTAGCAAAGCCAGCCACCACCTTCCTTTGCTCAAACAGAGAAAAGGCTTTTGTCTCTGCATGCACCTTCATAGGCTGCACATACAGTGACAGTCTTGTATATTGGGGACACACCAACTTCACCACCCATGCTGAGTTCCCTCTGGGTACACATAGTACCTGTGATACTCCAGATACTGCCCAGAGTGTGCATGCACACCAAGACTACTCTGAGCAGACACCCTAAATCAGGGCTGATACATGGGTGTGCTGTGGGTCTGGTCATGCTGCCAAGGAAGAAGTACTGCATGGGAACTTGTACTTGCACGAGACAAATTTAAATTTACAGATGTGTTTCCAAATGTGCTCCTGGATCCACTTATATTTTGTTTTAGTGGAAAATAAAAGCCTCCTGCAGGCGTCTTGGGCAGGAATGACTCACTGAAAACTATATATTATTAAGAGAAGGACAAAGCAATCATAATCTATCATCTTTTGCAATGAGAGGTAGTGGGAGGAATCAGCTATTGTTTAGCACCAGGTTTTGGTTTCTGTTAAACATCATGGAACGAGCCTTGGAGAAGGCAGATGACAACTTGCAGGGATGTTTAGAGAGGAGAGGGCTCCTCACCAAAGCAAGAATTAAAATATCTTCTACACCAATCAAAAGATCAAAGGTAATTTTTTGTAACATGTATGTCAGAGCAACTCAACTACAGCTTTTTCTGTTTAGCTGGTTTTTGTCTTTTTGAGACAGATGGTGCAATTGCAAGTGGAAGTATAGAAGCATGGAGTTTTGTTTTCTGTTTTCCTGGGGAAAGAACAACATATGTCAATGCTTTCCTGACAATAGACCAAAATATGCTTTACTGAAACCACAAGTGAGAGTCATGTCAGTGTCACAATTAGCCCCATCCATTACACCAGCAAAGAATGCATCATCAAATAGGTGGTCCTGGTCAGCAGATAAATATGGACAGGAAAATGAAGCCACATGCCCTTGGCAACAATGTGGACAGGGTGGAGACTTCTTGCATGCTCAGTTGCTTGTGCACCCAGCTTTCCAGTAAGTAACATTAATGTTCTCTGGCTTTAAGAGGCATTTAGCACCTCCAATAGGAAAATGCCTCACACCTATCACTATCAGTTAGATCATCTAACATTTTAAACAGGAGCAAGAAGCAGTCTGAATAAGGACTTCTTCATGGAACATTATTGCTCTAAAACATGCAATTAAATACCAAGGGGTTTGGATTCAGTTGCAGTAAACAATAGCATATCACCGTGGAAATTACCACCTAAGATTACAGCAGGCTCTGAGTCAGTATCTTTGTTTATAAGTTCAATCAATTAATCATCTTAACAAAAGGCATGAAGTGGGAGTTTGTGATAGAGAAATGTGGTGTCTAAGACAAGAGCTTATGTAGGCCGCATAAGATGCCTGCCAATGTCATTTGCATACACGAGAGCCAAATTTCCCAGAGGCACCCTGTAAGCAGAACCTGTTCAAAATCGTATGAAATCATAGTAAAAATGTAAAAGTAATCATAAGGATCATACAATAACTTAAATGTTGGAGGTTTTTCCTTCCTCAAGTGGAAGGAAGAATTAAAGCTTTGAGCTCCTTGGGTAGAAAAAACATCTTTTGTTTTTTTTTTTTCCTAGTCACTGTTAAGTGGAATCAACAAAGGAGACTCCACCTGAAGACAAAAAGGCTGCTCTTAGCTTCTAGCAAACACAAGGATATTTTTTAAAAGGGCATCTGTTTTCTTTTACAGCTCACTTGTTAATGAGAAGCCTCAAAGAGCAAATCTGGCAGTTATTGACAAATAGCTTTCTCAGACCTCTGGAGGCTTTTAATAAGATGTCTGCTTTTGTGAAAGGTAATTGGGTTTCTCAAGGACTGCTTTGCAACAGTATTCTGCTTTTGGTAACTCCTGAATATTCAGTAACCTGAGAAGAAATGTTACTTCCCTCAACCCCATGGCTACTTTTCAGCAATACATCCCAGGATGGCCTTTTTTTGCTGCTTACTCATGGCCTACTTGTCTACCAGGACACACAGATCTTTTTCTGCAAAGCACCTTTCCATCCAGCTAACCTGCAACCTGCACTGCCATATTGAGTTATTCCATCTCACAACGACATTCTTGAAGCCCACATCGTTCCTATCAGCCCTTGACTCCAACCCATTAAGGATCCTCTGAGCAAGATCTTTGCCTCCCTTCCCAAGCTTATAAATCCCTTCCTGAAATTTGATATCACTCCTCAACTCTTTGAGGTACACTCTGGTTCATCATCCAAGTCAGCAATAAAGAAATGGAACAGCATCAGCCCCAGTATTTGATCCCTGAGGAAAGCTACTAGTAAATATCTACCAGCTGGTGCTGCTGATTTGAAAACTTTGAGCCCAGTTGTCCAGACAGTTTTCCACTTACCTTGCAGACCACCTATTCCTTCCATATGTCACCAGTTAAACCACAATTATACTATTGGAGACTCTGCTGAATATATTGTTGAAGTCAAGGTAAACAGTCACTGCTCTCCCATCATTCACAGAGCCAAGTCATCTATAGAAAACTAGCATAATAGCCAAGCACATTTGCCTTTAGAAATTCCAGGCTGGCCATTCCCAGTCATCTTCTTGTCCTTCATGTGCTTGGACATGGTCTCCATAAGAATTCTCTTGGAAACTTTCCCAGGGATTCATGTGAGGCTGAGAGGCCTATAGATCCCTGGGCCCTCCTTCTTTCCACTCCTGGCTTAACATTTGCCTGTTTGCAGACATCAGGATGTTTTCCCTCTCGAAGATGATTGCCAGCAAATGTACAGTGACACAAGCCAGCTCCTTCAGCAACCTTGGAGGCATCTCTGGACATGTGCATGTCTGACTTCCTCAGGTGGTCTCTCCTCCATGTTCCTCTAATGTGGGTGATGGTTCACTCCCTCAGACAGTCAGGAGGCTTAGGGACCTTAAATGTCTGAGGGCAAATCGCACCAGGAAAAACTGAGGCAAAGAAACCATTGAGTACCCCAGCTCTCTCCATGTCTTATGTCATTAGGCCCTCTATCCCACTGAGCACTGGGCAAATTTTTCCTTGATCTTCCTTTTGTTGCCAATGAACTTACAGAAGCATTTTTTTGCCTTCCTTCATATCCCTCCTAGTTTCAATTTGAGCTGACCTTCAGCTTTCCTAACTCCATCCCTGCATGTTCAAGTACTATTACTAAATTCCTCCCTGCTTCCACCTTCTGTATACTTCATTTTCCCCATGAGCTCTGTCAGTAGTACACAGTTCATCCATGCTGACTTTTGCTGTACCTGACTGACACTCTGCACATCAGAACAGACATTTCTTGTTCTTTGAGGCATTTGTCTTTGAAGATCAATCAACTTTCCTAGGCTTCTTTTCCCTTCATGCACCAGTATGCAATGCAGAAATATCCATTCAATTTTAACTGCAATATGAAGAGTTGAAACTTTTTATTTTCATTGCAGTTTTAGGAATAAAATGACAGACATATGGTATTTTCTGTGTTGCTACTTGACAATGCCTCCTGATGTTTACAGGGATTGCAAGAATTATTGTTTTGTTATTACTTCCATATTCAAAAGTTAGACCAGGAAGACGTTGTTCAACACTCAAGTCAGAGACAGCCCTTCCAGTGATCCTAGAAGCTTTTAGTCAATGAAACTTGGGCAGAGAGGGATGACTGTTTTTTTCCAGAAAAGTTTAATGTTTAGAAAGGTAGGGGTTGGGGGTGGGTTAATGTTTGCTCTGTCTTGTGAAGAAAACAAGACCTTCATATTATTCTGTAAAAATACTTGCTTATGTAGCCGAGCATATCCTGCTTGGGAACTGAGGTTTTTCAGCCTGAAGAAGAGAAAGTTACAGGGACACCATATAGCAGCCTTCCAGTACATAAAGATGACCTACAAGAAAGCTGGAAAAGGCCTTTTTACAAGGGCATGTAGTGATAGGACAAGGGATAATGGCTTTAAACTGAAAGAGGGCAGCTAGAGATCAGATATAAGAAAGAAATTCTTCACTCTGAGGGTGGTGAGACACTGAAACAGGTTATTCAGAGAATCTGTGGGCTCCCCACTACTGGGAGTGTTCAAGGCCAGGCTGGATGGGGCTTTGAGCAACCTGGTCTAGTGAAAGGTGTCCTTGCCCATAGGAGGGGTGTTGGAACTATATGATATTTAAGGTCCCTTCCAACCCGAATCATTCTATGATTCTATGCTGAACAATCACTGCTTCGCAATAACAAAACCACTGGTTTTACCAACATTGTTTTGACCATGAATCCAAAACATAGCACCAAACAGGCTGCTATGAAGAAAATTAACCCCATCCTGGCCAGACCAAATACAGCATTACAATTATTCAGATCATTTCAGTAGTTCATCTAGGTTGAAACAACAGCAGATCCAGTAGTTCACTTCTCTTACACTAAATTTAATTCCCACCTTAATTAACTAAAGGTCAAAGTTTTAGGTAAGCATGGCTGTCAGGCAGGCCAGAAAGAAGCAGGGAACGGCTTCTCTGGATGGGCAACTTGGAAAAGAAACCCAGCTCTAGAAATTCTGTGGTCAAACTGACTTCATCTGGACTGTTCCCTCAGCAAGACAATGGTCTGTAATGCAGATGGGAACCTTACAGCTGAAAAGACTCCGGGAAATTATGTAGGGCTGATAACAGCTCAGAGACACCCTTGAGAAACGCAATATGGAAGAGATGTTATTCAGGAGCTCCAGAAGGCTGTGATTTGTTTGGAAGACTTGAAAACTGCCTGCTTGGAAATCAAGATTTGTACATCAAGGAGAATGTGAACAGGCAGCAGACTTCAGTTTCAGGCTTTTTTATGTTGACCTGTCTCATTCAGAAGAACTGAATGTCCTTTGGTTAAAAAATACTTTTTATTCTTAAATAAGGTGTTGTAATTTTTATACTCTAGCTCACACATAGCTGTGAAGATAAAAGACCTTTTCATATCTTCTGAAGTTTCTCTTTGAAAGAATGTAGAGGAAAATCCACCTCAGGGTCCTCATCAGCTTCAGGCTCTATCCTGCTGTTTACATACTGGCTTGGATACATGGTGTGAGTCCCACCTTAAGTACTGAAGTTAGACAGCCACTTATTCCGAACCTCTCCAGCTGGCACTGTACCATTGCAGATGCTTTGAGATTTCCCACAAAGCACAACTTTCATGGCTGCAAACAGTTTGAAATAAAATGAAGAATGTATCCTTGTCAGCTACTTCATCATTTGCTGTTAGACTATATTTCAAGAAATTCAAGTTTTCAACATTTGACCACCAAATCAGTAACATCAGGACTATACTGTGGCAGTTGCACATCTCCCTGAGACCTGGAGCCTTCAATGGGGAAGTTGATGGCTCTTTAGCACCTTTTTAATCCCACTGTGCCTGTTTCAATGGTAGACACCTAGGGTGGTGACAGTCACATCCTCCCCTACCCCAGGGCAGGGTGACTTCATATCCACCCATCTGGCGAGGCAGGAGGGATGGGACCCTCAGTCGACTGACAGGGTCCTCGACAAAGGAGGTGCCCAGAGTAGCTGAGAAGCTTCTGGACCATGTTGTAATGCCCACAGCCAGATCTGACCAGGCTATAAAACGAGGTCCCCACCAAAATCTCTCTTTGAGTGGTCTTCTTGGAGCAGCGGGTCTGTGAACTGGAGCCCTCCCTTTAGACTGGGACATCATCTTAGATTTCCCGGGATTGAAAGCGCCTCACCTCCTCCTGCGGTGAGTGGTTATTTTTCTCTTCTGGATATAGCCTTGAATGAGTCCTTGCCTAACCCAGGCAAGTGTGAGCCCTCGCCTAATCCAGGCAAGTGATTATTTCTTGTGGGTACCTGTGAGTGAGAGGGCTCAAGTTTTTGTTTCTTCTGAGTGTATGAGTACACGTTGTTGATCCTCATTATTCTTATGTTGTCATACCCCAATAATCTCATCAACTGATATCCAAACCTGTATTTTATGTTGTCAGAGTGCTAAATAATTGCATAAATCCTGTTCTAGTTGGTTTATTTGCTACAGTTTTCCAGATAGAATAAAGTCTGTTTTGGAACTTGTTGTGTGCCTAAAGTTGACTTGGGGGGTGTCTCCATGACATATACTTACATGTTAATTTTCTCATTTGAAAGACAGCATTACTTCACAGGTTAGACTGCAGCTACAATGAGTGTTCTGCTGCTTAGTTAACAATTACTAAATTGTAACTTTCTAAAAAATTAAAGAAATTAAGTGGTTTTTAATTCATAAAAGAAATAATTATTTTGGTATACTCAAGATGTGTGGTCACAAGAACTAGCGGTCTCACAAAGCAACACACATATTGCCCTGGTTTCAGCTGAGATAGAGTTAATTTTCTTCCTAGTAGCTGGTATCATTCTGTGTTTTGGTTTTAATATGAGAATAGTGTTGATAACACAGTCATGTTTTAGTAACTGCTGAACAGTGTTTACACAGAGTCGAGGTCTTTTCTGCTTCTCACACTACTCCACCACCACGTATGTTGGGAATGCACAAGAAGGTGGGAGGGGACACATATCTCCATTATTATATTGGACTCTTGTGACTCATATTTGAACATGAGTAAATAAATACAATGTCACTTTCTGGGCTGTTAGAAACTAGTGTGCTCATATATGACTTCTCTTTTAATTAGGGGTGCAACAGTGGTGCAAAGATGCTGTATAGGATTTAAAAAACATAAGAGAAAAATCACTGCTGATGAGAAAGGTCATAAAATCAACAGTAAAATTCAGACTATACTCTCAGTGCATAAAAGACGCATTTTCAGTACAAAAAGAGAAGAAATAACAGGGAGAAACATGGCCCTTGAAGGGGGAAAAAAGCTTTAAAACTAAGAAGGGAGCTTAAAAAACTGACTTCACATTAATGAAATTGTTTTAAGATGTCTTTCTGAGACCATATCTGAGAAACATGGCACTCTGCAGTGGAAAGAGAAGAAACTTTGGAAAAAACTCCTGAAGGAGGAAACAGAAAGCTTGGTTTCACCAAAAGAGGCATGGAGGTCATTTGACAGAATTATTTCTTGTCTTGCATGGGAAATGGCAAATAACATTAAAGATATTTCTTCAGTCTTCAAGCTTATAGACACTTTGCAGCACAGGCAGCAGGGATTAAGCTACCACAGAAGTTCATTTTAATTCCTTCTTTATGTGAGAGGAGAAAAGGATAACTACTTTTGTCTCTCTAACGTGGAACAGAAGACCGCCTGAAGAAGTAACAGAAAGAAAAGGTCTTTGAAGGCTCTAAAGAACTCTTCCAGAATTAGGGTCAGAGGTTATGACAAGCCCTATATCTCTCATTTTTCAGATCATGCTGTAACAGACAGCTACACTGACAAATCATGCTACCATTTGACAATGAATACACTGCATGGTGACTAGGACAGACTTTGTTTGGAACTTCACCTGCAGCCAGAACTTCTTCATAACACAGCAGCCATTGCAGAGAGACTAAGTAAAATTCATCCTTTTGCTGTAAGCCAACAATTTCAATAGGACTGCTTGCCTGATATTCAGGATGAAGATAAGCATAGCCAGCACATGTTTAAGATCTAGTGCTAAGAATTTCATCCATACTTTTTGGGCAGCCGTGATTAGGTCTGGCTACCTGAATGAAAGTGGAGTTGCCTTGCTGAAATAGTGTTTTCTAGGATGAGACAGCTCTAATTAAAATAACAGAATCGCTCTAACACCATCTATTCTACAGATTTACTTGTACACTTTAGTAGGTAGTAAAAGCCTTTAGAGGACCATAAATAGAAATATGTTTATTTTCGTAACAATTTCAAGATAATATATTTGTACATTACTTTTTCAATATTTCGATCTATGTGAAAATATTTCACGTAATAAGTTGTTAATGAATCTTAAAATGTTCTTACTTTAAGGATGCAAGTCAGCCCACTAAAACAGATGGATGTTAAATATTCATCAAAGGGTCTACAGGGACAAGAATTTAAATCTCAAATGAGCACTGGTGCAAGCTCATCAGAAAAGAACATTAATTTCAAAGCAAAAAGTTTAAAGGATGCTCAGCACCATGGCATTTGAATACTTACCATACCAAAGGCTTCTTTTTAAGCAGGAGCTGCTCCTACCTTGAGGATAGTAGCGTCCATCCACAACAGAACTTAATAACCCTTGGTAAAATCTTTCTGACCCTTGTCTTCCTCTTGGATTAAACGCAGAAAATGCACACACTAGCATTAAGACTAGCACCACAACACATCAGGAAATACAGATCAGAAAAGGCAGATTACTGTGCATAGTCATGACTGGGGATTCTCTTAACTCTCCAAGTCACAGAGACAGGCATGCGGCAGCCTGAGCTGAGCATGAAAAGAAATGCATAGTACAGAGTTAGAGTCCCAACACCACAACACTCCTGTGATCTCATTTGTAAAGTGAGCAATGAGATTTTGATAAATAACTGTGTCCATCAGCCCCTGCATTTGTGATGAAGTTGAGCCCTTTTGCACGCAAAACCAAGTTTGATAAATGTGTTGCAGAGCTCTTGTGCATTTCTGTGTCTGCACTGTAGCTCTCCAGAGGGATTTCACTGCCTACCGCCTTGGGCATGTGGCAACTCATGCTGCACATGAAAGGGGTATGTAGGAGAAAGACACGTGGCCCTTCACAGATTAATGTCAGTTTTACTTTTTCCGTACATAAAGTGCAGCAGTGCCGTAATTCCAACACCAAGCAAAAAAGTGCAATGCTGAATCGTGAATTGGGTATTTATGCATGCTGCAGATTTAAGCCACTGTCACAGGGGCACCCCGAAAGTCAATTTAGGCAGGCAATGAGCTCCAAACAGACTTTATTCTAAACAGAACTAGCCATCCAACATTCACGTGCAAGACTGGGAATTCAAAGTAGCACCAGCTGCATTAACCAGGAATCAGTCCTCAGGTGCCTTGGATAGATTAATGTGATCAAGACAAACATTGGAACACTGGAAGAGAAATAAGGACCCCACATGTCAGCTACCAATGACATCTGGTAATTTCCGTGTGTTTCAGCTGATGGAGTTAGTGAGACCTTTTATTATAGTAATGTAACCAAGATTATTACAGTTGTCACAAATATGAACTAACTACGTTGGCAGGTGTGAGAAAACCATTTAACCCATAGGAAATACAAATTGGCTACTGTTTCAGGACTGAGGAAGATTATGATTTATTTATTAAGAACATAAAGATAAAATTAGCCTTTTTATACAATATCAGTTAAAACAAACAAAAAAAGAGTCAGACTTTTGGTTTTGCTTTTGTTTTTAAAGAAGCAGCAATTTATTTCTGTAATCAAACTTCATTAGGGGTGGAAAAATGCAGAAAAGGGGGTAAAAATACTCAAATTGGTACTATTGCAACTAATTTCTGGTGAACAATATCTTTCCCAAATAACTGCTCTGTGACCCTAATATTTTTTCCTTTCACCATTTGCAAATCTTTCTGAAAACAAAAATGTGAAGTGATTCTCCACTACTAACAGTTTCTGTGTATTTTGCCTCCTGTTATTTGTACCGTGTTTGTGTAATGCAGGAAAAGTTTCTTTCACTCGAGTTTTGATTGGAACCAGACAAAAAAAAAATTGGAAAATGTTTTTGTCTATATGACTAATTCTCTTCAGAAAACTATCCCTTCTTTTTTCACTCGATGGACTCTACATGAAAATATCTATTTTTCAAATTGTCAAACCATCATATTTCAAATTAAGACTTTTTCATCTTTGGAAACACACGTTCTTTCTGCTTTCCATTCACAGCTTTGGATTTTCTGTCAAAGCTTCTTAATTCCTCTCTCTTGTTTTTGGAGTTAACAAGGATTTCCCACAAGAGTAGAAGAAATCAAAAATTTTATTTTTTAATTAATTATGAAATATTCCATGGAAATAGCCCATAATCTTTCAGGAGAAAGTCTTTACCAAAAGAGAAAAAGGATATGGTGGAAATGCCTTTTATCACTTTTTATAACAGATATTATGAGGAAGGCTGTCATAGCAATGTTATTCTGCAGAGGACAATGTAACAGAACTCATTATTTCTGATCCTGTCAATCTCACCTGTTTTTGCTGTTCCCTGTGGTACTAGTCTCTGACAAAGAAACTTGCTAGGAAAACCACATACAACTAAATTAACATCAGAATAGAAAAATGGGAAAGAAAGTGGTCTCTTCAGGTCCCACTTCTTTTTTGGAGGAGTACGTCTACAGAAATAGACATCTTTTTTGAAGTAAAGCATCTTTGGGGCTGGACTCAGTCGCACATCTATTTTTAGTTCTTTGACATAATGAGGATAAGGCTGAGACACGAAGGAAGGCCAGTATGTTTGATTCTGGTCTGTCAACATCAGACCTTTTACTAATATGGATTTAATACTAAGAAATAAGACCAATTCCTCACTAAATCATACTGAAGCAGCTTATATGACCACTATAAATAATCTGTGTTTCAAAGCCCCCCGAGTTTTGTTGCAGAGATTTCTTTACTTCGATATGCTTTATGGAACAAATTTCATGGCACTGAGAAAATGGTGGAATAAACTTCTACCACGATATTGCAGAAACACTATCATAATACTGTAATGTACAATAAAACACAGTAATATCTGCAATTATTTTGGTCATCCTAGAAAACTGTTTTTTTGAAGAAGTGACCACAATATTTACTTTTATAAAGATTTCAAAAGTAATCTGAGTCCTTGAATAAAACCTCTATTGATTTTTGTTGAGCTCTTAGCAGTATCTTTCAGTAATATCTAAATCTCGGCTTTCCTCCTTCTCTCCAAACAGACACAAACATTATCTTCCTTTTCTTTTAGCCTTCACCTTATGAAGCCAAAACTTTTGAGTAAAATCCAGTTTTGGACATGTTCCTGAGGGACAACCTGAAAACACTTTGCTTTAACGGCACCAAACTCAAAATAATGGTGTTTGCTACTTATCCTTTGGGATCAGTTTTTAAATGTATCATCCAGCTGATCTCTGTTTCTAGCCATTTCTCTTTTACAAGGCTGATAGTCTCAGTAGGCCAGTGGACCGTAGCTGTGCTGAAGACTGATGATGAGTGAGGGCAAAGTGGTTCATCAGAGAGGTTGGCACTACAAGCAGTTTTTAAGATAGAGACAGGCTTACTGTGTACACAGACTTAAATTCTCTAGCATTAATGATCATGTATTTCAGAAACTTGAGAGCTGGATCACACAGCATGTGCATGGAAAAGCATATTTTGAGGAATGCACCTTGTTCATAAAGGCTATCTCAGTCAGAAAGCTCTGACTTTTCTAGCCGTGAGCTTGTCTTTGTAACTGAATTGCCCCTCAGACTTCTTTCAATTAGACAAAAAGCAAGCAGCAAAACAGCTCATGTTGACATTTCAGACTGTGCTTGAAGGAGGAGGCCGTTGTTTCTGTCAGCTTCTCAACAGCACCATGACCCGTCATCCTCCCCTACAGCACCAAGCTCCTGAAATAGCTGGCAGATTTCCTGCCAGTTGTCATGTGTAATCGTTACACTCAATTAGGCCCAGAGATACTGAGGAAGAGGGCACACTCAGGCTCTTATAGCAAAAAGACATTAATAGATTCTTATGCAAGGTATAATAGTCAGCAGAGAAATATGGAAACTCTTTTGTGCAGCTAAAAATTACCACTATTTTAAGTATTGCAGTTCCCACCATTTTAATTCCTGCAAGGTCCTAACTTTTCCTCTACAGTCTCTTTTCACTCATATTCTCATTATCCAAAAAAAGTAAAGTCCAGCTATAGCAATAGTTATCTTCCTGAAAGCTACAGCAGGATGGAAGGCAGGGGAAGAAGAATATGTTTTTGTTTGACTGACTACTAGACTCTCCGTTTTGGTAGTTATCAGCCACTTAAATAGCATTACCCTTCATCACTCTAAAG
This sequence comes from Streptopelia decaocto, assembly GCF_964273445.1. Taxonomy (NCBI): domain Eukaryota; kingdom Metazoa; phylum Chordata; class Aves; order Columbiformes; family Columbidae; genus Streptopelia; species Streptopelia decaocto. The sequence goes on from NW_028116777.1 coordinate 25,094, forward strand.
GCACAAAATCACATTTTGTAAAATGCTCATCTATCAGACAATAAGTGTTTGTTTTAAACACGTGCCAGTGAAATCCTTCCTACCTCACATCCTTAACAGTACAGCTTGTATGCTGATGTCATATACAGCTTCCATGAATAAGTGATAAATGACAAAACCAGCAAAAGGTGATTCAAATTTCAGGAGTGCTCATTTGTAGAGATTCCATATCATAACACACTCAGAAGTATTCTGTCTTCTAGCTACGCCCGCATTAAGTTTGTATTTGAAAGATGATACACTCACTGAAACATGACCTTACTGCAAAAATAGGAGCAATTAATGAATAATAATTGTTTATCTCCTTTAATTACATTATTTTTACTTACCATTGAACCTTTGTACTCAGATTTGTAACCATATTAATCACAAAATTGTCACTCTTTGCAAGGTTTATTTGAAGTGGTATTATCAGAGACAGTATACTTGAACCTGGTAGGAAAGGATAAACTGGAAAGATCTTTGCAGGTTCTAAAGAAGAAATAGTCCTATAATGCATCTTTTTCTAATTAAATTTGAGTTTACGTTTCCAGTGAATCAATCCTGAGAATATTCATGTCTCCATCAAGAGACTGGATGAACGATGAAGTCAAATTGCATTTAGAACGGAATAATTTGTTCATTTTTACTGTCAATGAAAGGAATGTCTGTAAAGGTTAAATTAGTTACAGTGATCTCAGTCATGCTATTAAGGCAAGCTTCTGATACACTGGCAAAGGAGCATCTCATTAAGAAGAGCTAGTTTCATTGAAGACTTCTCATTAAAAACTTTCTTGACTGAAAACCAGGATAGAAAGAGCAGAAATAAAACCTAAACAAATGCAACACAAACTACTCAAGCTAAAAATACTTTTTCAGTACTCAGAAAAGCTGTCTTTTATGTCACACATTTCTTTTTCGTTTTAGCAAATATTTATTTTTCTTGACAAGACTCTGGTCCACATAGAGCCCCAGTTCTTGACACCCAACCCTTTTCAGATCCCAACCATACATGTCCGTGGCTATGTGTGCACCATGAGAAGCTGTGTGATTTTACAGGCTTTAAATTGGCTCACTCACGCTACAGCTGCAGCCCAGCTTCAGCATAACCTGCCAACTTCCATAGCCATTGGAGATGCCAGCATGGGCTCAAGTGGCTGACACAGGTGTCTGAGCTCAACTATTATCCAAATTACTTAGATCACAATGAGCTTAAGCACATATACCACACGCTGCGAGTCCTCTTTGGATACACCTGTAGGTGTACCTTCCCTCTTTGAATCACACTGTAGGGGAGGAAGGAGTAAAGAATAAATGACCTCTTGTAATTATTAAACTTCTTGCTTTCAAAAAGGCCCCAGGAAACCACTTCCTTCTGCTTTTGTTGGGTACCCCTAATTTAGGCATCTTATCTGAAACTGAGTAAAATTTGTGAGTTCATTTTCCATTCTGTATTTCAAACATAGTATGGCAATTTTGAAAGTTTGGGCCAGATTCAGCCACTCTTGCTCCCTTTCATCACAACTTCTGGAAATTTCTGGAAATATCAGTGGTCCACACTATAACTGTGCTAGTTACTAAGCAACATTCTATTAATACTTACTAAAGATGTCAGGATTCAACCCATAATAAGATGACCCTAAAATTGATGTGTGTGAGTGCATTTGCAGCTGCATTGCAGTTCATTGTGTCCAAATTGTTTTATAAATAGTAATTAAAGCCAAAATTCTGCTGATAAAGCAGCACATTCTGAATTCTGGATAGCTGCTCTTGTACCATACTTTATAATTTTAATGTGATTTTAATATAACTGAAATTATATTATACAAATAATACAAAATAATGTAAATTAATATAAATAGTATCTATGCATATATTAAAATGAAAAAATAAATTATATAATAATATGATATTAATTCAATATAATTTTGGCATGCAGAGCTCCTCAGCAATGTAACAGCTGTTCAGCTGTCCATCAGTCACACATAATGTCAATTCTCAAATGTAATTTTGTGGAGTTATATATCAAAGGCATTTTAAAGTTAAGAAGCTCTCTTATATACATGACATAAAACATTTTGAATATTGTAAATACAAATCTTTCTGTAGTTTGCTGGTTATCTTTGATACTGTATTTAGCTGGAAATTGGGAAAACTGGTTTTACTTTACAGTTCCAGTTATTTATAATAATTCAGAATTTTGAGAGTTATTAATTGATATGAAATGGAAAAATATGAATTATTGTTTAAATCTATATGTAGTAAATTTCCAGGTTAACAATAATTAAGAAACTGATATTTCTTCAAAGACTCTCCTCTGTAATTTGGAACCTGCTAATACCATATGTGGGAGCAATCAAAATATAGCTCATCTGGTTCAGCCTAGCAAGTGCACAAGAGGAAAGGTACATAAGGAAGTTCAAGATCTTTGATATCTCTGTGCTCTAATATCTAATTTTATAAAGAAGCTATGGAAGAGTCTTATAATATCTTGAATTGGAACGTGCTCTTTGAGCTTAATATTTTCATGTCACTTGAGCAGATACCCGTTCCTTGAAAGAAGTCTTACATTGCTATAATTTGTGGTTGACCTACATACCTGCTCTCACCAAGGTGCAAGTAAACTGGGAATCTGGTTCCCTGTGCCTGGTTTGAGGATGTCAGGAGAAAAGACAACCTGAGCTGGTCTGACAGTCCTCTCTTGCCCTCTTAGCAACTCACCCAGTGGCAAAACAAGTTGAGATTTCTGCCTAATCAGAGACTGAATCAACTCCCTCGGGTGAGAAAGGTGAGCAGCAGAAGTGCAAAGTGCTGTTGGAAGGTGAGGATGGTGAAGGCTGTGGCCTCATCTTGCAAGGTCGGCTAGCAGTGGGGCTGGCTTCATGCCTTAGCAAACCACCACTTCAAATGATGGCAACAGAACCTTCTCAGAAAGTTCGTTCATGACAGTGCGATTATATCGTAACAGAGTGAAACAAACAGGTCATATGCATGACCTATAATAATTACATGTTTGAAATTACAGAATTAAATATCTTGTATCATTTTATGATTAAAGCTATCACACAGAATGTCACAATCGTTCATTTCCTTTAAGTTTTTGTTATACTATTTCTCTTGCTCTGGAAAATGTTTCAACCTCTAAGGAATTATATATCCAAGCAGACAAGAAGATGTTTGCAAAGAGGGCTAAAGTCAAACTTTTTTTTCATCCCTGTAATTGTATCAGTGATAACACAGATATAAATAAGATTATTTACCAAAAGAAAATATTACATCTGTTTCCCATATTTTAGAGCATAGAGAAAAAGCCTCACTCTTCATCTTTCAATCTTTACAGTGGCCACACTAAGTTCCTAAAAGAGTGACATTTTGCAGATGCCACTTTTTTTCACATTTTCAGCCATTCAAGCATCAAAGTGTTGTATTTGATTTAAACCTGTACCTAGACTGAGTTCTCAGTTGGTTTGTTTTAACTATGATTAAATGTTTGGGCTTTCCTAAGGTCAAGGCCATTCATTCCCAAGTTCAGCCATCGCTGCCAGTAAAGGTGTGTACAAAGGTCCATCTCTTTCACTGCCTGAGCTCAAACAACTGGATTACAGCAAATGCTTTTAAATAAAACAGATATCTCACTTTTCAACCTAATAGCCCTGACAATGCACACTTCTAGATGAATACATTATTTCAGAGAACTGGAACTGAATTAACTAGTGATGTTTAGCAACTCGTGGAAGCACGCTCTGCAGCCACAGGGACCTTGAGACTCATCTTCAGAAGTAACACCAGCAATGCAAATCTACTTCTTTTTTCCTCAGAAGACACAGAGCTTTTGGTTTATGTTTCTTTTTCAAATCAGACTACTCTCTAGTCTAGATTGTACTTGAGAGCACTTGTGAAAAAAGCTCTGTTTTACCTCCAGTTTGAAAATCAGACCTTAGTAAAAGGAGAGAGGCAAAATGAGGTCTCTATTCTAGGAGGCAAGTAAGGGTAAACATAATTTACAATTATAATAAATGGCTTTTTACTGGTTACTGCTAACACTGACCTTCTGTAAACAATGAAACGATCTTAACACAGCCAGTATCAGAGCATTTTTTTCACACAGAGACATTAGAAATAGTGTGATCATCATGACCAGGGAAGTGATCATCCCCTTGTACTTGGCACTGGTGAGGCCCCACCTTGTATCCTGTGTTCAGTTTTAGTCCCCTTACT
>NW_028116776.1:0-12500 GCF_964273445.1 Streptopelia decaocto
GGGCCAGACAGTACTGGAAAGAGCCAAACAAAATCTGACAGGAACTGACTGAGTCCAACTTAGCCCCACAGAGCCCAAAAAAGCTTGACAAGGCCCAAGAGAGCCCAACAAGGACCGAGAGGGCCTGACAGGGCTCAGCAGAGCTCGACAGAGCCCGACAGGGTTCATCAGAGCCCTACAAAGCCCTACAGAATCCAGGAGAGCTCAACAAAGCTCGACTGAGAGCGCCAGGGTCTGACAAGGCCTGGCCAAGACTGTCTGACATTGGCAGGTTCTGTCGGGCTCCTTTGGGACCTATGGAGCTCAGTCGGGCTCTGTCGGGCACTTGCTGTCACACAAGGACACAAGTGTTTGTCCTCAGCTTCTATATCAGGGACAAGGTTGTGAAGAGATGCTCTGCTGTTCTTTTGTGTCATGCCATGGTCTGTTTCCTTTCTCTTGTAGATCGATTGTTAAGAGTCTTTCCTCGGGCCACTGTGAAGCATTTGCCATGGCAGACAAGTACCGTGGGGCAGCATTCAGTACTGCCTACGACTGTCTTTGTTCCTCTACTAGCTGAGCTACCTTGCATCTGTCCACATGAGAAATGCAGGACTGTGCAAGTAGATGCATGCGGAACCTTTCCTACAAACAGCACAGCCGTGCTCTGCACAGCCGCGCACACTGCTGTTCTTGTGCTAAATGACCTGTTTGGAAACCTTTCTCTGGTAGATCTACCGCTCAGCTTTTTTCTCATGTAACTGTGGAATATCAGCGCAGGGAATCTCTCTATATCAAACACACGCTGGGAAAGCATCTCCAGGAAAGGGTGAAAGCGCCGGGCGGCAGCTGCTGGCGAGGAGGGGAGGGCAGCGCGAGAGACGAGGCCCGGCAGCCCGGAGCAGAGGGTCTGGCTCGCTGAGACGGCGCTGTGGAAACCCTCGGGGGTGGCGGGAGCTGAGGGCAAAACAGTGGGAAACAGCTCCTGAGGCGCTGGGACCAGCCCTGCTGTAAACCTGCGTGTCTTTGCTGCCCCCGTGCCTGCCGTGCCCGCACGGCCAATGCCTCCCCGGCCTCACCCTGCAGGGCAGGGCCTGGGGGCCAGCGAGCGCCCGCCCGCCGGCACCGTGACTACGCCTGGAACCAGGCTGTGCTGAGGGACAGACGTCCCGCGGCAGCGGGAGAGCCCGGGAACGACACCGTCTGCTCAGCACGCTCAGGGCGCTGCACATCTGAAGGACACCAGGGCTTTGGCATTCTCCTCCAGCTTTATTAAACTCCAGCCCTCCTCCCGAGGAGAGCTGCACCTCCGCCGGGCTCAGCGGCGCCAGCAGCACAGGCCTCGCAGGGCCCATCGCGATCGTGGCTGCTCCCTTGGGTTGCTCAGGATGCGGATGGTCTGAGCTGCCAGGGAGCGGATGGAGGGTTCGCTGTCCCACTCCAAGGGCTGAAGGGCTGCAAGGGAGAGAAGCAGACCCCAGATGAGCTCCCACGTCTGCAGAGACCCCCAGGCATCCCCTCCCGACCACGCTCCCTACTCACCGCTGCAGATCTCAGCCAGCTCCTCCTCCTCCCTTCGGTCCCTCAGGGGCCGCGCAGCCAGCCCTGGGCACAGAGCTCGTCAGCCCCTGCTCCCTCCCCTCATCAGGGCTGACCCCAGGGGAGGGCAGGAGCCGAGATGGTGGGACCGGGCAAGGCGGCCACCAAGGCCACCTGCGTGGGCAGGGCTGGGAGGGGAGGCCAAGGCCCTGCCCGGGGCAGCCGGGGCTCTGGCAGCCACAGGGCTGCTCCTTGTGCCAGGGCAGCGGTGGGGACTGGGGCCAGGCTGCCGAAAGAGGGACCCGGGGGCTGTGACTCACCGATGAACCTCACGGCCGCCTCTCGCAAGCTGGCCTGAGCATCCCTCAGGTACGGCAGGCTCTGACTCAAGAGCTCCTGAGCTCTGCTCCTGTCCCGCTCCAGCTGGAGAGAGCACAAGGGTGTGAGCACGTCACTGTCCCTCCCCAGCTGGCCGGACCAGTCCCTCCCCACAACAACACACATTCCCCTTCCCTCCGCCCCGGCCATCCCCGTGTTCCAGCCAGGAGCCCTGTGGGGCTGAGAGAGAGACACAGGCCGAGGGTCCCAGGGGTGCTGAGAGCCCTCCCTCCCGCTGGCTGCAGGGAAGAGGGAAGAGCCCCTGGGGGCTCTGTTCTTGAGCACAGGGAACAAGGATGCAGCTCGGGGCTGCAGCAGGACAGGTGAGGCACATCTGCAGAGCCCACAGCACGGACATGTGGGGCAGCCCCGTCCAGCCTGGGCCCTGGGCCTTGGGGGTTGTCCTCACCAAGCTCTGTCCAATCCGCCATGTCTGCTCTGTCTGCACCAGGCGTTGGAGCTGTTTCCACCTGAGCAGCTCTGCGGCACCCAGGAGGGCTTCCCTGGCAACCTGTGGAACAGCAGAAGCTGGGAGATGGCAGCACTGTCTGGGGCAGGAGACCTGGTGTCCCCCTGCTCTGGGCTTTGTTCCTGGGGTGATTCTGCCCTTAGGGAGCGGGGACATGCCCTGGCCCAAACGCCCAGGGGTCTCTTCCCTGCATCACTGCTCGGCTTTGAAATCTGTACCTTGGCCACGCTCTGCACTTGGTCACTCATGTGGAAGAAGAGAGGGAGCAGGCCAAGTCGCGCTGTGTTCTTCATCTCCCTCTTGTCGTTCCGCACATCCATCTTCATCAAGTCTCTGAAGAGGCTGATGGAGCACTCTCTCAGCTGGCTCAGCTCCTGGGAGGGAGCAGCACAGTAGGACCTGAGCACCAGCAGCTCTCTGCCCACGGGGAGCAGAAGCTCCTGCATGGCTGATGGGAGGGGAGACGCTCCAGGGCGGCATTGTGCACACTGCAGTTGTGGCCAGATCTGCGGCCCTGGGTGCGTGAAGGGACGCTCAAGAGACTTGCTCAGTCAGTGCCTGTGCCTCAAAGCGCCGCCCCAGCATCCCCCAGCAGCCTCAGCAGCCATGGTGGGGAGGAGCTGTGGGAGCAGCTGGCAGGGAGAAGCTGGGCTGGGCTGCAGAACGCAGAAACCATCCCACAAGAGCCCCGGGGAGAAAGGAGAGAAGCCCCTGCTTTGAGTGGCTGGGCTGAAGGGCAGCTGTCATTGTCCAGTGCCCACCCGTGGGGCTCAGGCTTATACATCAGCCTTACGTCATCAAAGAAGGGCAGGAGAAATTTTGCCAGCGGCACGGCAATGGGACTGGCCTCCTTCCTCTTCAGGTGAGCCATCATGGTTCTGAAGATGGGCAGAGCCTCGATCGTGATGGCCTTATTGCCGTTCTGGAGGACCCGCATCAGGTCTGGCAGCATGACCTTCATTTTCCTTGCCTGTATGAAGAAGAGAGTTGCCCTTTTGGGACGAGGTCCGTGTGTGGAGAGCTCCCCAGGCAGCCACCAGGCCCCACCATGGCAGGAAGGGCCTTTGGAGCAGGCACCCCAGCGCCAGGCCAAGGGCACCAGGGTGTTTTTCCGGTCACTCACAGCCGTTCTAACAAGGCAGTGGTCCTCCGGGTGTGTGCAGAAGAGCCTGTCCTGGAGTTGGATGAGCAGCTCATTGGAAACGCTCAGCAGGGTCTGGGGCACGGAGAACATCACCTCCCACAGTGCCAGGGCAGTGCTGCAAGAGAGCGCTCTGTCAGCAGGGCAGCCTGGGCCACAGCAGCGTGTCCGGCTCCGCGCTGCAGGACGCCTGGGATGCCCTGGGCAGCAGCAGAGGCTGAGCTGGTGCTCCCGTGGGGCTGGCAGGAGCGCAGTGGGGGGCTCTGGGCTGGCTCGCTCAGCTGTGGCTGCTGCGGGCCTGGCTGACCCCAGCGCTGGAAAGCGTGGTGGGATGGAGGGTCCTGCTCCTCGGGGGTGTCCTGCAGGATTCCTTGGCGCTGGCAGCCAGAGCGTCTCCGGGCCCCTCTCCCCACAGGGAACAAGGCCTCATGGCTTTTGGGGCCAGTACCTGTCTCCTGGTGGAGCGATTGTCAGCAGCGTCGACACCACCTCCCCAGGGCTCCTGTTGGCCATCAGCAGAAGCAGGGACTCCACACCCTGCCGGGCTGCTGTCGTGCTGATGCTCTCCAGGTTTTTGTGGATGCAGCTCGTGATCTTTGGCACCTGGAGGGGACACAGGTGAGGATGGTGCTGCCACTGGAGTGCAGCCATTTCCTCAGCTGCCCTTTCCGTCCCTCTCTGCCGCCTTCAGGTGACTTCAGGTGCCCGAGACACCAGGGGTGGAGAGGAAGAGAGGGATGGAGGGAGGAACAAGGCCTGACAGGGCCAAAGGACAGGGCGATCCAACCACAGGCCACTTACATCCACCAGCCAGAGTTTAGGGTTTCCCGTGACCACGTCCAGTGGGTTTCTGGCCATCGCCTTGTCAAAGGTGCTGGAGTCGCTCATGGCCTCGATGAACACCAGGACCATGTCTGTCCTCTCGGGAGGCTGGAGGTATTCTTCAAAGAGCTAAGGGAGGAAGGGAGGCAGCAAAGCCAAGTCACACCGAGTGCCCCGGTGCTGCTGCGTAGCCGGGCAGTGCCAGCAGCCCTGCAGAGCCGCCCTGGTGCTGCAGCAGTGCCCGCAGCCCTGCAGAGCCACCCGGCGGTGCTGCGGCAGTGCCCGCAGCAAAGCTGGCAGCAGGGGCGGCAGTGACTGCTGGGGAGGAGGAGAAGAGAGGCCCGGGAGAGGGAGGAGGGTTGCGGTCATTGCGCAGCATGCTGGCCCTGCCGTGAACCAGGGCTTGCTGGTGGCCAGCAGGACTGGGGCTGCTGCTGGGACACTGGAGAGCAGCCCTCGCATCGTCCCTGCTCGGGGACAGCAGGAACCCTCTCAGCAGGGACAGGGAGGCCACGCCAGCCCCCTGATTGTGGAGGCCTTTGCTCTCACAAGTCCGCTGCTGGTGCCACAGCCAGGAGGGCCAGCAAGGGGGGAGCTTGTTACCATGGCAACGTGAGTGGTGCTGGGCGAAGAGCGCAGGGAGGTGGCCTTGGCTTCCCAATCCCCTTGGAGCTGTGCGTTCTTCTCTGGCAGTGTGGCACCTAAAGAGCGGGGCAAACGCAGAAGAGTGGGTAAGACACAGCAGCTTCCCCAGCATTGGAAAGAGCTGTGAACTTGGAGTGGCTGAGGAGGGAGATGATGACCCAGGGTCTGGGGAGGAGGTGGTGGAGAGCGGGGCCACGGAAGGGCTGACCCGCCTCCACTGTACGTGTGCGAATGCTCCTGGCCCTGGAAACTCCAAGGCCCTAGAGCTCTGCATGCAGTCCCACAGTTCAGTCCGCCATGGCTGGAATAACGGTGACGTGGGGGACGGCTCGCATGGCTGCAGTGCTGCGGGGCAGGGATACGGGCCCCTCGGGGGAGATGGGAAGATGCTCCTGAGGAGCAGCTCAGCTACACGGGACCATCACCAGCCTGGGACAGAGCGTGGGGGTCAGGAGCAGGGCCAGGGCTGGTGACATGATGGTGTCTCCAGCAAGCAGGAGAACCATTCATTGCAATGCTCAGGAAGATTAGCAGAGGTATTGGGTGATGTTGGTGTGCAGGGGGATTCATCCCGCCACAGCTTCTCTTACAGTGTTGCTGATACTTGACTTTGAAGAGGGAATAAAGAGCATCCAAAGCCAAATATCTGATCTCTTCTCCCCTGGATGACAGGAGCAGGACAAGATGTCCCAGCAGCTGTCCGAGGATTGGGATGTGGATCGATGCGTAGGAGGCGTGTCTGTCCTCATTGGGATCAGCCTGGGCAAGGGAGGAGGAAGAACAGAAGGGTTGAGGGCACCTGGGGATAAAGCCCTGAACCCAAGGGTGTGCCCAGGGCTGGATGCAGGCAGGTCAGAGATTTGCAGGGCCCTGTGGGCCCCATCTCCCTGAACAGCCCCACACAGGCAGAGCTGCCAGACCTGGGCTCCCCCTGGGCTCCTTGGGCAGTCCCAGCCGACACAGGACTGGGGCAGAGCTGGGTCCTGGCAGAGCAGGGTGTGCCTGGTCCTTACCTCCACTAAGTTGGACAGTAAATGGCTCAGCATAGCGATCCTGCCCATAGCCCTCTCCTGCACACATGCTCTGCTGGAGCTGGTGAAGGTCATAAGCATCTGGGGAGAGACAAGCTGCTGGAGAGCCCTGGGAGCAGCCACCGCTCCAGCAGAAGCTCAAGTCCTGGGCTGGACTGGCCCAGTCCATTAAGGCTTCCCCTGGTCTTGCACAAAGCCTGTAGTGAGGTTCTTGCCCTGGGGTCCCTGGCAGGCTTGGGGCACAAGCCCCAGGCCAGCCCTGTGGCCAGGCAGGAAGGCAGATGCCACCCTCTGCGGCCACTGTGCTGCGGAAGAGCCTGGAGGGCAGCCCCTGGTTCCCCGGGGAGGTGGGCACCCGCCTGGCAGCGCTCTCTGCACGGCACGGGGTGGGACTGTCACCTCCAGAGTGGACACCCCGTCCCCCAGGGTGAGGAACAGCCCTTGCGAAGCCCAGACTTTGCACACCCAGACCTGGAAGATATTGTGCAGCAGCTTGCTGACTCTGGAGACACGACACCGGAGCACCAGCCTAGTTAGCATGTTGTCCATGGTTTGCATGGTCTGCAAGAAGACAAGGAGTTGTGGTTGTGTTTCCTGCCATCCCTCTCACCCCCAGGGGACTGATCTGAACTCCCAGCACTGAGGGACGACTCCCGCGCTGCTTCGCTGTGCCTGGGAGAGACCCAGGGACAAATAATCTGCTGCGGGCAGAGCAACCTGCAGCACTGGACATGGCCAGGCCCGCAGGCAGGGGACCGAGGGATGAGGGTGGGACAGCAGAACTGAGACCCTGCCCTGCTTGGATCTCTGGTCATATCACAGCGCAGGGTGGCTGGAGAGCAGCCCAGAGGGACTGGGGGCTCCTGTAGCTCTCCCAGCACTTACCACATGGTAGAGGTCACAGTCCAGGCCCTGCATTTCCTCTTCTGGAGGAAGCAAGAAGACGCTGGAGAAGCAGGCTTCGAGGAGGCTTGTCTCCTTGCCCTCCAGCACCATCTCCACTAGGCTGCAAAGAGAGACGGGCCAGTCAGACACTGGTGCTGGGAGCAGTGCGTGGAGGCCTCGTACAGGTGGACACGGGGCTCGGGGCAGGGGTCCCCGGGAGGGATGGACAGGTACCTCAATTCAGCAATGGCACGCATGGCGATCTGCCGCAGCGCCGTGCGCAGTTGGTCCCTGGGCTCCTCTTCCAGCAGCACCTGCAGAGCACAGCCGGATGGGACCCAGTGCCACCAGCCCCTGGCCCTGCCCAACAATGTCCTCACTGGGTGCCAGTGTCAGGGGCCTCAAGCCCTTCCCCAGAGCCGCTGGGTATCCCCTCACCTTGATTTTGTCTGCCAGCTGGAATATCTGGCAGAAGAGATCTAGGCCCAGGGACAAGCCGGAGCCCCTGCTGGTGTCACACAGGGCACAGATGCTCTGCAGAAACTGCATCTTCTGGCTCTCCTCCTAGAGCCAGGGAGCAGAGAGACAAACAGGGAGTGTGAGAATCAGGACACACGAGCAGTGGGCACTGCAGCATGGGGGTGCAGTGCCATGTGGAGACCTGGGAGCAGCAGCTCTGCCCAGCCAGCACCCTCCAGCACCCGCAGCAGAGCCCCTGTCAGCAGCCGCCAGCACAGCCGCCTTTAAAGCGGCTGCGGTTACCTTTTCTGGGTTTCTGACAAAGGCCGTGATGAAGTCCACGTGTCCCTTTGCAAATTCATACACCGGCAACCAGGTGGCATCTAATAAAGGGGGAGAGCAGGGAGGGCTGCAGAGAGGTTTGCAGGCAGGACAGAGCAGAAGGAGCTCTGCCCCCCGTCCAGCCGCACGCCCGCTGTCCCGGCACAGTCTCCCCGTGCGTGTCAGGGCTGCAGGGTGCCCGGCAGACGGGCTGCGATGCTGGAGCCAGGCAGGACGGGGAAAGCGCCCGGTGCAGCGGGTGAGGAACTCGCTTCAGACGGGCAGGAAAGGTCCCCGTCCCGCAGCACGGCTGCCTCCTGTCCGCCCAGCTGCCTCTCGCTGCCCGTGCCCTGCAGCAGGAGCTGGGTCCCCTCTGCCCGCAGAGGCTGTGCTGGGGCCGGCTCCCAGCTCGGAGCAGCCCTGGGCTTCAGGCAGCATAATCCCCAGCCATGGAACCCCCTGCCAGCGTGTGGGGAACCGTGACGCTGGTGTCGAGTGGGGAACGATCTCTGGGGCCCACCCTGCCCAGACAATCAGCGCCCCTCACTCACCGATCTCCAGGTGCCAGATCAGGGACATCTCAGAGGGCTCCTGTGGAGGGCTGTCCTCCTGGGGATCCCAAACCTCCTCCAAGGACCCCCCAGGAGGGCTGGGCGGTCTCTCCTCCCAGGCCACCCTGGGAGGGCTGGGCGGTCTCTCCTCCCAGGCCTCCCCGATGATGACAGGGGGACCGTCTGCAAAGGTCACCCTGCGACGCCTGGGGGGTCTCTCCTCCCAGGCGTCCCCGATGATGACAGGGGGACCGTCTGCAAAGGTCACCCTGCGACGCCTGGGGGGTCTCTCCTCCAAGGCCCCCCCAGGAGGGCTGGGGGGTCTCTCCTCCCAGGCCTCCCCGATGATGACAGGGGGACCGCCTGCCCAGCTCACCCTGCGACGCCTGGGGCGTCTCTCTCCCATCCTGTGGGATGAAGGGAAGGAAGGGAGAACGTTCGGCAAAATCCCTCGGTGCCGCAGGTCTGCCTGGGGCAGTGGGGAAAGATGTGGGCTGTGCTCAGGGACTCCACAGCCAGAGTCTGCTGAGGGCAGCTAGAGATAGGGGATGGTCGGACGCAATGATCTGTAGGGTCGCTTCCAACCAAAATGATTCTAGGATTCTCCAAAAGACTGGGGCTACGCTCGGGGCTCTCGCCAGCTCCGTGCTCACGCCCTGTCCCGTCACCGTCCTGTCGGACAGTGTGGGCTGGGCCCACGGCTGCGCTGAGCACACGCAGGGCAGTGGGTGTCACAGAGTGAGGTCACAAAGGGCCCTGCTGTGACCCTGCGCCTGGGGAGGCACAGGCCAGCTCAGCCCTGGGCACCTGGGTGCTCTCGGGTGCCTCCAGACCCCCCTTTGCCCTCATGTCCCTTCAGGACCTCCCTGTTGCCCTGTGGTGTGTCCCCGAGCCCCGTGTTCACCTGGCTGGCCGATCTGAACAGCAGCAAAGCTGCTCCTTTTGTGGGTTGGTAGAGATTTCTAGGGATTTCCAGGGTGGGCAGCAGAGAGGATGGACACGTAACAAGCAATAAACGGCTTCAGCTTGAATTCACATTGAATTGTGTGGAGTCCGTGATTTTTGCCCTCACAAGTGGTAACCCCGATGTGATCCATATGGAGAATTGACGGCGAGCAGACGACTGCTGGATGAGGGACGAGCCCCGGCTGCATACGGCGCGGCTGGACCGGGACCGGGACGCAGTTCGTGGAGCTGTGGGAAAGCAGAGGATCCGACATCGGTGCAACGGACACCTGAAGAGGTGAGCAGCCGGGAGCGAGAGGAGATGGGGCAGAATATATCTAACGAAGAAGCAGCAGTACTGCAGCTCCTCTCACATATCCTCTCTAGGAGAGGGGTGATGCAAAAACGCCTTGAAAAGGCTATGGAGCACAGCAATTTTTCTTTCGTCCTGTGTGTTGCCTTCCTGAAAATCAAGCAGCTTGTCAGGAATGTGAGTTAATTGTTTTACTGGCTGTTGTTACAGTTTATTTGTGGTATTGCTTGTGTAAGTGCACTGTAAGTCTTCTTCCTCCTTCTCCCACTCGTGCTGCAAGCCTCTCCATGCTTCCCCCTCCTCGCTCCCCTTCTCATGGTTTCTACGTCACGCCGCTGTGCCCCAGGGCACTGGCCTGCACGGCCCTGCCCGGCAGCGGGAGCGTCTGCAGCTGCCGGCTGGTTCTCCGGCTTTAGGGTCCCCCGCAGCAGCCCGCTCTCCTCAGCTCTGCACACCCAGCCAGTTGCGCCGCCCAGGCAAAGTCAGCTTCACCCTCTGCCTACACCTCACCCGCAAACAGCCAACTCTTCAGCTGACAACCGCCCCAAACCCACCGACAAACTCTCCAAATCTCAGCCTTTCGCTTTCAACTGCTGCCTCTAGTGCATCTCACAGACAAGCCTCCAAAATCCCCTCATCCTGCAATAATACTCCAGCACTGATCGCCTGCAGGAACAACCGTCACAATACCATGCAAACACCAACCAGTTTTGGCACGGAAATATCGCTTTCTCCTCAAGATTCCACCTACACCAACTGCTGACAAACACGCTGTCCTCACCAAAGCCAAATGCTGCAACAGCCAGCGACAACTCAAATCTGCCTGTGCGGCGCAAAATCGCAGGTGTGAGCTAACGCAGAACTGGGCTTGACAGCTGCAGAGTGTGCACCCTGTGGCTTAACGTGGCCAGTTACTGCCATTCCGCCTTCTCCCCGGGAGAAGCGCATGAGCACAGGCTGCTTCAAGGCACAATGGGAACGGTTTGGATCTCCGGGTCTCTGAGGGCGAGAGTAATAAATGTGATCTGTGTGTGGCGCAGGAACTTCCCGTCCACTTGCTCCTCCATTCAGTCCGGTGCTGCAAGAGAGGGACAGAGAAAGAAACAGTTAGGACCGGATTAACAACCTCGTCATCTCTGTCCCCAGACCTGCAAGCGTCCTAGGAGGCCTGATCTAAGTTTGGCTCTTCTTCCTCTCTTTGCTGGAATACTTTACTGCACAAATTTCTGTCATGAACACTCTCTTAGCCAATCTGGTGTGTTCATAGTTCCCAGCCCAGCATCCATTTCTCAAGGTACCTCAGCATTTCCATTTGAAACCAACCTCAGTGCCATCCCATCCTGAGCTACCTCAGCATTGCCCACTGCAGCCTCCCCGATGTCCCCCCTCCCTGAGGCACCTCAGCCTTTCCCGCCCAAGCCTCCCCGATGTCCCCCCTCCCTGAGGCACCTCAGCCTTTCCCGCCCAAGCCTCCCCGATGTCACCCCCTCCCTGAGGTCCCTCAGCCTTTCCCGCCAAAGCCTCCCCTGACCCGACTCCCCCAGGAGCAGGCGGGACTGCCCGCAGTGCCGGGCCAGGGCAGCACGGGGGAAGCGCAGTTTGGGGGTGAAGCAGTGAAAACTGCTGGTGTGGGCAGAGTCCCGGTTTGAGGCAGGAGAAAAGCCTTCTCCCAGGAGACGGGGGCAGAGCTGCTCTCTGCCGGCTCAGCTGCTGGCTCAGGCCCACGCTGCAGGTCTCGTCCTCAGTGGGTCCAGGGACGCCCGCAGGAATTGGGGGGAAGAGCAGAGGAAGCGGGTGTCCCCCTGCCCTTGGCCAGGGCCCTTCCCACACCCACGTGTCCTGGGATGCTGCTGGGGAGAGCTGCTGCAATGGCAGTGTCTGCCCTGCCAAGCCCAGCCCTCTTTTCACCAGCTCCCCACAACTCTGCCTGCTCCCTCTTCTCCCCGTATGTTTGTGACACCCCGAGGATGCTGTACCTTAAGCACATGCTGCTCCCACTCTGCAGAGTGCAGGGAGCTCTCGGCTCTTCCTAGAAAGCAAGAGGAAGCAAAAGCTCTGCTGCTGCTCAAGCTCACACCAAAGAAGAGCCCGGTGGTCTCCTCTGCAGTCAGACCTCCCAGAAGTCCCAGGCCATCAGGCTGGAAAGAGCCCACAAGCGCCTGTGCCAAAGCCCTCGCAAGGCCACAGACACAGGAGGGAGCCCAGGGGCGTTTGTCAGAGCCACTGGATCCATGATGGGGAAGGACACTCTGACCATGGCTGATCCCCACTGTGTGACCACTGGGAAGTTGCGTTTTCCTGCCTTCCCTCCCCTCCAGCCTCTCCCCCCAGCCACACTTTACCTGCCAGGTGCTGCAGCAGGAGGGGCATCTCGGTGGCCCACGCTGTCCCCAAGGCCCCGCGGATCCAGCCCTGCAGGGCCTGCAGCAGCTGCAAGGCAGCGACGGCGCGGCCGCTGCTGGTGTGAGGAGCTGCCGCCAGCACCTGGGCGAGGGAGCAGAGACGGGTCACCCCTGCCACCAGAGCCACCCCCGCCAGCCCCGAGACAGGACTGGGATCCCCGCGGGGCTCGGGCAGGCTCGGGAGTGCTGCCAGAAAAGCTCTTTCTTCCCCCAGGGCCCCGCTACTCAGCAGCGGTCGAGCCAGCAGCGCCTGGGCAGCCGGCAGCCGGGCTGCGGGGAGGGGGAAAGGCTGGTGAGATGAAGAGGCCCCGCCGTGCCCTGACCCTCGTACCTCCCGTGGCCCACACAGGGCTGAGAGCAGCTGCACGGCCACAGTGCTGGCCCGGGGGCTCCCCAGGCTGCTCCGCATGGGGTGAAGGCAGATCCAGCATGGTCAGGAAGGAGCCCCGGCTCCCCAGGAGCCAGAGCCTGACTCTGCCCTTTGCTTTTCCCGGGCTCCTGCTCAGGGTTCGTGGGGCACAGGGAGACACAGACTGGCCTGAGCCCCTTCCAAACCCAGCAGCACTCCCTGGGGCTCCTGCCTTGCTCCTGCGAGTCCACAGCATCGGCTCCTCCTCTTC